>NC_042964.1:22565163-22855163 GCF_901001165.1 Salmo trutta | reverse complement strand
AAAAAACATATAATCAATTTTAGAACAAGGCTGTAATGTCACAAAATGTGAAAAAAAGTAAAGGCGTCTGAATATTTTCCGAATGCACTGCACCTCTTGCTGATGCACCTCTCATCCAAATCAATTATTCTGAAAACAGATTATTTTGTATACAAGTTTTACAATACAATGTTGTTTTGAATGAATGAGAATGAGAATGGGAATATGCAGGGCTGGCTTAATGCAGGGGTTTACTGGGGCTGAAGCCCCTGGACCAAGAGGCAGCAAAAAAAGAACTATATATATATATATATATATATATATGTTTTAGGAAATATATACAGTATATATTACATATACAGTTGAAGTCAGAAGTATACATACACCTTAACCTATTAGAAGCTTCTAAAGCCATAACATAATTTTCTGGAATTTTCCAAGCTCTTTAAAGGCACAGTCAACTTAGTGTATGTAAACTTCTGACCCACTGGAATTGTGATACAATGAATTATAAGTGAAATAATCTGTCTGTAAACAATTGTTGGAAAAATGACTTGTGTTATGCACAAAGTAGATGTCCCAACCGGCTTGCCAAAACTATAGTTTGTTAACAAGAAATTTGTGGAATGGTTGAAAAATGAGTTTTAATGACTCCAACCTCAGTGTATGTAAACTTCCGACTTTAACTGTATATATAAACTCAGCAAAAAAAAGAAATGTCCTCTCACTGTCAACTGCATTTATTTTAAGCAAACTTAACATGTGTAAATATTTGTATGAACATAACAAGATTCAACAACTGAGACAAACTGAACAAGTTCCACAGACATGTGACTAACAGAAATTGAATAATGTGTCCCTGAACAAAGGGGGTGGGGGTCAAAATCAAAAGTAACAGTCTGTATCTGGTGTGGCCACCAGCTGCATTAAGTACTACAGTGCATCTCCACCTCAGAGACTGCACCAGATTTGCCAGTTCTTGCTGTGAGATGTTACCCCACTCTACCACCAAGGCACCTGCAAGTTCCCGGACATTTCTGGGGGGAATGGCCCTCGCCCTCCAATCCAACAGGTCCCAGACGTGCTCAATGGGATTGAGATCTGGGCTCTTCGCTGGCCATAGCAGAACACTGATATTCATGTCTTGCAGGAAACGCACAGAACGAGCAGTATGGCTGGTGACATTGTCATGCTGGAGGGTCATGTCAGGATGAGCCTGCAGGAAGGGTACCGCATGAGGGAGGAGGATGTCTTCCCTGTAACGCACAGCGTTTAGATTGCCTGCAATGACAACAAGCTCAGTCCGATGATGTTGTGACACACCGCCCCAGACCATGATGGACACTCCACCTCCAAATCGATCCCGCTCCGGAGTACAGGCCTCGGTGTAACGCTCATGCCTTCAACGATAAACGTGAATCCAACCATCACCCCTGGTGAAACAAAACCACGACTCTGGTCCAGTGACGGTGGGTTTGTGCCCATAGGCAACGTTGTTGCCGGTGATGTCTGGTGAGGACCAGCCTTACAACAGGCCTACAAGCCCTCAGTCCAACCTCTCTCAGCCTATTGCGGACAGTCTGAGCACTGATAGAGGGATTGTGCATTCCTGGTGTAACTTGGGCAGTTGTTGTTGCCATCCTGTACCTGTCACACAGGTGTGATGTTCAGATGTACCGATCCTGTGCAGGTGTTGTTACACGTGGTCTGCCACTGCGAGGACAATCAGCTGTCCATCCTGTCTCCCTGTAGCGCTGTCTTAGGCGTCTCACAGTACGGACATTGCAATTTATTGCCCTGGCCACATCTGCAGTCCTCATGCCTCCTTGCAGTATGCCTAAGGCACAGACCCTTTGTTTTGGTGTTTTTCAGAGTCAGTAGAAGGGCCTCTTTAGTGTCCTAAGTTTTCATAACTGTGACCTTAGTTGCCTACCGTCTGTAAGCTGTTAGTGTCTTAACGACCATTCCACAGGTGTATGTTCATTAATTGTTTATGGTTCATTGAACAAGCATGGGAAACAGTGTTTAACTTCATCGGGGTAGGGGGCAGTATTTTGACGTCCGGATGAAAAGCGTGCCCGTAGTAAACTGCCTTCTTCTCAGGCCCATAAGGTAGGATATGCATATTATTAGTAGATTTGGATAGAAGAACACTCTGAAGTTTCTAAAACTTGTAACAAAATGTGGAAAAAAAACTTGGCAGGCAAAAACCTGAGAAAAAATCCTACCAGGAAGTGTGGAAATCTGAGGTTTGTAGTTTTTCAAGTGATTCCCTATCCAGTATACAGTGTCAATGGGGTCATTTTGCACTTCCTAAGGCTTCCAACAATCTTTAGAATGTTGTTTCATGCTTCCACTGTGAATGGGGAGAGAATAAGAGCCATTGGAATCAGATGACTGAGAAAATGACATGAGCTCTATCGCGCGCACTCACATGAGAGTTAGCTGTGTTCCTTTTCATTTCTGAAGACAAAGGAATTGTCCGGTTGGAATATTATGGAAGATTTATGATAAAAATATCCTAAAGAAAAGATTGATTCTATACATCGTTTGACATGTTTCTACGAACTGTAATATAACTTTTTGGACTTTCGTCTGAACTCACTGCACGAGCACAGTGGATTTGGATTACTCGACTGAACGAGCGAACAAAATGGAGGTATTTGGACATAAAGATTAACTTTATCGAACAAAACTAACATTTATTCTGGAATTGGGATTCCTGGGAGTGCATTCCGATGAAGATCATCAAAGGTAAGTGAATATTTATAATGTAATTTTTGTCATTTCTGTTGACTCCAAAATTGTGGGTATCTGTATGGCTTGTTTTGATATCTGAGCGCTGTACTCAGATTATTGCAAAATTTGCTTTTGCGGTAAAGCTTTTTTGAAAGCATTAGGCAGAAGTGTATCTATAATTCTTTGAATAACTGTTGAATATTTTATCAACGTTTATGAGTATTTCTGTAAATTGATGTGCTCATTCACCGGAAGTTTTGGGAAGCAAAACATTTCTGAACATTACACGCCAATGTAAAATGGGGTTTTTGGATATAAATATGAACTTTATCGAGCAAAACATACATGTATTGTGTAACATGAAGTCCTATGAGTGCCATCTGATGAAGGTCATCAAAGGTTAGTGATTCATTTTAGCTGTATTTCTGTTTTTTGTGACACCTCTCCTTGCTTGGAAAATGGCTGTGTGGTTTTTCTTGTCTAGGCGCTGTCCTAACATAATCTAATGTTATGCTTTCGCCGTAAAGCCTTTTTGAAATCGGACAATGTGGTTGGATTAACGAGAAGTGTATCTTTAAAATGGGATATATTTGTTGTATGTTTGAGAAATTTGAATTATGAGATTTTTGTTGTTTTGAATTTGGCGCCCTGGTATTTCACTGGCTGTTGAATAGTGTGTCCCACAGGTGGGACACTAGCGTCCCACATACCCCAGAGAGGTTAAACCCTTTACAATGAAGATCTGTGAAGTTATTTGGATTTTATTTATCAACCAGCTTCACCTGGCATGCTTTTCCAACAGTCTTGAAGGAGTTCCCCCATATGCTGAGCATTTGTTGGCTGCTTTTCCTTCGCTCTGAGGTCCAACTCATCCCAAACCATCTCAATTGGGTTGGGGTTCGGGTGATTGTGGAGGCCAGGTCATCTGATGCAGCACTCCATCACTCTCCTTCTTGGTCAAATTGCCCTTACACAGCTTGTTGGGTTATTGTCCTGTTGAAAAACAAATGATAGTCCCCCTCACTAAGCGCAAACCAGATGGGATGGCATTTCACTGCAGAATGCTGTGGTAGCCATGCTGGTTAAGTGTGTCTTGAAGTCTAAATAAATCACAGACAGTGTCACCAGCAAAACACCATCACACCTCCTCCTCCATGCTTCACGGTGGGAACCACACATGCAGAGATCATTCATTCACCTACTCTGCATCTCACAAAGACATGGTGGTTGGATCCAAAAATCTCACATTTGGACTCTGCAGACCAAAGGACAGATTTCCACCGGTCTAATGTCTATTGCTTGTGATAAATAAAAAAACAACTGCATAATAAATACATTTGACTGGTCAATTGTGTGAGTCAGAGTTAGGGCCCAAACCCGTAGGGGGCCCAAGAGGAAAAAAAAAAAATATATATATATATATATATGATATATTTTTCATCCAACCACATGAGTCTGCTCTCAATGTTCAAAATACACCAGAGAACATAATTTAGCCACAGAGGATCATTCATTAAAAAAAACATCTCTGTATTAAATCTGATCACAAGTAAATACAGGCAACTGCCTAAATAAAGAAAACAGCAAGATAATGTCTTAAAAGGGTGTTTGGCCACCACGAGCTGCCAGAACATCTTCAATGTGCCTTGGCATAGATTCTACAAGGGGGCCTAAACCATGCCAGGAAAAATACACCACACCATGGCATATTTGTATCCATCATTTACGCAAGTGTTTCCTTTATTTTGGCAGTTACGGGTTGCCCTCAATTAGGAAGGCTGGCCAGCATGCACACCCCATATACAGCCTGTTGCATTGTGGCCATAGACATGTGTTCCATAGAAGGGTTTTGGAACCTCTTACCCTGGCAATTTGACTATTAAACTGATTGGTACACTAGCAATGGCTGCCAGTCCTGACCTGAATGAGTACTGCCATCTATGGATGATATTTCTATGGTTGGTTGCGGCTGTCTGTTTGCCTTTTGCAAATTGTTAATATACAGTTGCGGGAAAAACGTACAGTTTGGAAAGCAAATGCCTACTGCTTAAAAGAGTAGACTAATCTGTCTGTAGAACCAACAGCTCTCAATTTTTTGCAAACAGCAGCACTGTTTTTCAAAGTAGCTCATCTTGAAATAGGCTATTGCCAAGACGTGCGGATCGGCCATCACCGTGAGTAGTAGCCTATGGCTTCATCATCGTTATTAGGTGAGTGCATGAGTCAGTGTGCTACTGGAAATTGTATGTACTAGGGAAGACTGGGGATGGTTGTAACACTTTTAGCATTTTTGTAAATTTCTCAGAAATTGTTTGAGCTACTACATTCAAAATGTGATAGGAACAGCTTCCATCTGTCTGCTACAAATGGGTATAGGTGTTATCTCTATAAATCGAAATACAACAGGTGTAGGTAGACCTTAAACCTGTTTGGGATAGGGGGCAGTATTGAGAATTTTGGAAAGAATATGTGCCCATTTTTAACTGCCTCCTACACCAACTCAGAAGCTAGAATATGCATATTATTGTTCAGGTTTGGATAGAAAACACTCTGAATTTTCTAAAACTGTTTGAATGGTGTTTGTGAGTATAACAGAACTCCTATGGCAGGCAAAAACCTGACAAGGTTTCAAGCAGGAAGTACCCTGTCTGACAAGGAGTCGTGCGTCTTGCATCTGTTTATTGAAAAGTAAGGATCTTAGCTGTAACGTGACAATTCCCAGGGCTCCGATAGGCTCTCAGAACCCGGGAAATAACTGAAGGTTGACGAGGCAGCCTCAGGCTGAAACACATTATCGCCTTTGGCAAGTGGCGGCTCAGAGGACCTTTGAATGAGGCGCGTGCACGATTCGCTCCTGAGGAGAAATTTAATTCGGCTGTTTAGGCTCAATGCATATTCCCGGTCGGAATATTATCACTTTTCTACGAGATAAATGGCATAAAAATTGGTTTTAAACAGCGGTTGACATGCTTCGAAGTACGGTAATGGAATATTTAGACATTTTTTGTCACGCCAATGCGCCATGCGCGAGACCGTGATGAAGCATTCTGATAGTGTCTAGAACTCACGAACAAAACGTCGCTGTTTGGATATAACGATGGATTATTTGGGACCAAACCAACATTTGTTATTGAAGTAGAAGTCCTGGCAGTGTATTCTGATGAAGAACAAGCAAGGTAAGAACATTTTTCTTATAGGAAATGTGATTTTGGTGGAGGCTGACCTGGGTGGGTGTCTAAATAGCTAGCCCTGTGATGCCGGGCTATGTACTTAGATTATTGCAAAATGTGCTTCATCCGAAAAGCTATTTTAAAATCGGACATATCGAGTGCATAGAGGAGTAATGTATCTATAATTCTTAAAATAATTGTTATGCTTTTTGTGAACGTTTATCGTGAGTAATTTAGTAAACTGTTAGTAAATTCCCCGGAAGTTTGCGGGGGTTATGCTTTTTCTGAACGTCACATGCTAATGTAAAAAGCTGTTTTTTGATATAAATATGAACTTGATTGAACAGACATGCATGTATTGTATAACACAATGTCCTAGGTGTGTCATCTGATGAAGATCATAAAAGGTTAGTGCTGCATTTAGCTGTGGTTTGGGTTTATGTGACATGATATGCTAGCTTGAAAAATGGGTGTCTGATTATTTCTGGCTGGGCACTCTGCTGACATAATCTAATGTTTTGCTTTCGTTGTAAAGCCTTTTTGAAATCGGACAGTGGGGTTAGATTAACGAGATTCTTGTCTTTAAATAGCTGTAAAATAGTCATATGTTTGAGAAATTGAAGTAATAGTATTTCTAACGATTCAAAAATTGCGCCACTGGATTTCAGTGGCTGTTACGTAGGTGGGACGAGTTCGTCCCACATGCGCCAGAGAGGTTAACGTAAAATGTTGATTTACAAGCCCTTACTCAACAATGCAGTTAAGAAAAATAAGAGTTAAGAAAATATTTACTAAGTAAACTAAGGCAATAAAAATAAAAGAGTAACAATAAAATAACAATAACAAGGCTATATAGAGGGGGTACCAAGTCAATGTGCGGGGATACAGATTAATAATCGAGGTAATTGAGGTAATATGTACATGTAGGAAGGGGTAAACTGACTATGCATAGATAATTTACAGCGAGTAGCAGCAGAGTAAAAAAAAAGGGGGGAGGGGGCGTCAATGCAAATAGTCCGGGTAGCCATTTGATTAATTGTTCAGCAATCTTGTGGCTTGGGGGCAGAAGCTGATAAGAAGCCTTTTGGACCTAGACTTGGCACTCCAGAACCGCTTGCTGTGCAGTAGCAGAGAGAACAGTCTATGACTAGGGTGGTTGGAGTCTTTGACAATTTTTGGTTCATACTGTCACGATCCCTCCGGTACTGTTGCTCATTCCGGTACTGTTGCTCATTCCGTGCACCAGTTTCGGAGGTCTACGTCACCGGCCTCTAGGAACTGAACTGTCATTATGCACACCTGGTCCCATATTCTCCTGATTAGTAATTGTATAAGTGTGCCCTTTGTTCAACATTGTCTTGTAGATTATTGTTCCAATGTCCGTTGGTTGTGTGAGTACCTGTGCTGTTTTGTTTTGGCTTTCATGCCGCTTGTATTGCGCAGATGATTACGAGTCTCGTCCTGTGTGGTATCATTGTGTGAGTATATGTTACGGGTCTCGCCTCGGTGTATTTATTCGAGGTAGTCCTCGCTATTTTGCTTGGGTTTCAACCATGTGTTTTGAATACGTGTTTGTTTGGTCTTCATCCCCATGCCACGACATGGCACGTGGTAATTTGAGTAAATAAAAACCCCTATTACGCATTCCTGCGCCTGTCTCCCGATCCCTTTATACCAGCGTGACACATACAACGAGTGAAATGTTACAATTTATCCCACCTCCCCGGTCAGTTGTAACAGGGCTTGGGGTGAAATTGAACAGTTTGAAAAAAAAAATCATATATCATGACATGCAACAAAATATTATAAGCCTTTATTGAGAACATGAGAACAACATTGCCATGTTTAACATTTTGTGCAGCAGAAATAATATAATAATATGATCCATTAACTGGCCCTTCTCAACTAAACAACAACATCTGACAACTAAACAACAACATCTGGATTAAACAATTGAATGTTTGTGGTGTCCCTAATAGAAAAAACAAATGAATACCCCAAGGCTTGGTGGGCCCATAATTTGCATTCCCAGAACCCAGACCTTCTTAGGCTTGTTACAACTAACCCTGACCCTTGCAGCCATTAGCTATCTTCAATTTTAGCCACATGTTCAAACTTTAGCATTTGCTAACTTACATCAAATATATCTACACACACTGGTTATAAACCTGATATAGGTTTGGTGAATCTAATGACAAAGCAGGGGATACCATCAAGAACAAAAAAATTGGGTCAAAAAAAGAATTTCGTACCTCAAAATCAGATTTTCGTCAATCGAATCTGCAGAGTCTATCACAGGGTCTTGCTTCTTCACATGAGGGTTGAGGACTAAACGGACTATCGGCACAGTGAGTCACATGATTGTAGCTTGTTCCTGATTAGAGATATTGGGAGTGTTACAACTATCCCCAGTCTCCCCTAGCATACTGTAGCCTATAATATATACAGTATATGCTGTACACATTGCCTCCTATTATTGCACAATCTGTGTGTTCCATTGGTCTGGGTGATTGTTTGTTTAAATTCCAAACCAGATTGATCTCAATTTGTCTGTGTCAGAGTAACCACTCATTTCGGTCATTTGTGTGGTATTAAAAAAGATTCAGCTAATGTCTTCTACCATGTAAATGACGTAGAATTGCATGAAATGCATTTTTAAAAGGTTTTTTTCCCTTCTGGACCCTGAACAAATGTTCCCCATGAGTGGAAATCGTAAAAACGCCTCTGCTCAACTGTAGCCTATGCCACATTGCAAATTGGATTATGGCTTTATTATAAAGGGGCTTTTTCTTCAATAGTACATTTACCACGCATCGAATTGCATCTTGGTGCACGGATTTGTTTACAGAAAATGATGGTGTGTCGGGAAGTGTGTGTGTGCCTATGATTTCTTAATCCGGCCCTGGGAATATGGTTGCAACAATGTTACGTAGGCCTACTGAATTGTCCCATTTCTCACCCGTACAAACAGCGACCTCCTGTGGTCACCAATGATTAGGACATACTGTACGGTTCACAAACTTTTTCTAGGAAATAGATTATGCACCACAGTTAAATGAATGACAGCTTGACAAAGAAAAATCTATTGTATTTGAGAGACATTAGAAAGAGACACTAATGACCATACATTGTTTTGTATAGCACTTTTCAGGAGATGTTTACAGGCAAAATACACAAAGTATCAACACAATAAAACATAGTCAATACAATCGAGACAAACAGTTCAAAAGAGTACACTCCGTCATAGTCTGGTGGCAGACTGACATACCTTACATAACCTACCATGATATTGGTATATTAAAGAGGTTAGCATTTTATTTATAATTCATGATTCATTCATGATTATCCATAATCATGGTAGCATCCACATTCACGTAGAAGTGTTCAGAAACATCTTCTGATCTCATTTACTGTAAGTGACAAATTATTCACCAGTTAGTTCCTGTTGGTTAAAACATAATCCGAAACGCAAACAAAACAAACTGCAAATGCATCCAACAAGTTTTTTGAGTCACAAGCTTGATGTAGTCATTGCGTGCTATGAATATGGTAACAAATACTCAACTTTTGACTACTTTTGTACACTGTAAGTGAATTTGTCCAAATACTTTTTCAAATGGGGGACTAGATACATAGTGCTTTCATTTCTAATCGGTAAAACAGATATGTATGAAAATACCCTCAAATAAAAGCTGACATTCTGTATTGTAGCCTCATATGAAACATTTCAATATAGAGCAAAATGTACAAATTTTAGCTTCACTGTGCAAATAAGTACGGAGGGGAGTGTATTATTCCTTTAAATATCTAAACATGGATGTACTGTAGCAACTGCAGATTATCCCTTTAATCAAGAAGATGGCCAGCATGCAAAGTTTTTGTTTTTGGGTTTCCAGATTACAGACCATAAACTCTGAATGATGTCAGTAAATGTTTAGTATTGAGGTCACCTTAGTTATATGTGAATTGCCAACATGCTGCTGTTTCCTGGTAAACACTTATATTTTACAGAACTATATCATAAAATATCCGTGTTGGTCTATTTTTGATGATTGTTCCCTTATATTTCATGGATAGTTTTTAACCCTGACACTATTATAAAAGGACTTCCCAAGTTCAATTAATGAGGATTGCACACATTGAATTTTCACACAACTTATGATACACTGCAACTTGAAGTATCCATCTGTAGAATGGACGATAAACTCTGAATGCCCACATAAAAAATACTATGGTATAATACTGTAGTATTTACTGTAGTATACTGTGGTATTTACTTTATTTATTTAGTAATACTATAGTAATTCATGTATTGTTTTTGCGGATTGTAGTATACTGTAGTATTTACTGTAGTGTTTTGCGCTGTACTATACCGTAGTATTTACTGTGGTGTTTTTGCGGACTGTATTATACTGTAGTATTTACTGTAGTGTTTTTCTAGACATTACTGTGGTATTTACTGTAGTATTTTTGCAGACATTACAGTAGTATTTACTACAGTATTTTTGTTTTATTATCTTTGACATAGAAGTGAAGGCTTCAGGAAAGCTACTGGAGATATGCTAAAAGAGCACATTTCCCATAACTTTTAGGTAGGTAGGACTGAGGTCTGAAGAGATAACTGGTAGGGAACACAATATATGGTGGCATATATGTTTCTAACTTATGGGTGGCACAAATTGCGACATGGGGGAGGAGAATGGGCAGGGTATATGCAAATGAATACAGTGTTCTACAGTATGCTACAACATTCTATAGTAAGTACTACACATATTTTTTTTGTAATAAAAAAAATGTAATCTTTATTTAACTAGGCAAGTCAGTTAAGAACAAATTGTGCGCCACCCTATGGGACTCCCAATCATGGGCAGTTGTGATACAGCCTGGAATTGAACCAGGCACTGATGTGCAGTGCCTTAGACTGCTGCACCACTCGGGAGCCCTATGATTTAGGGTTCCTCCACTAAGTTCTGTAGTACTCTATAGTAAACTGTAGTATTACTTCTTGTGGGTGATGCCAATAAACATAAAAAAGTATTAAAATTACGTTATATATGTGAATCGTAAACATGCTGCTGTTTATGTGTACTTTATGTGTGCTTATTCTGGTCAACAACTGTATCTCAAAGGATTATATCATAACATATCTTTATTGGTCTATTTTTGCAGATTGTTTCCTAAAATATCATGGATAATGTTGAACCCTGACACTATCATAAGAGGACGCACGTGTTGAACTCAAATCAAATCAAATATTATTGGTCACATACACGTGTTTAGCAGATGTTATTACGGGTGTAGCAAAATGCTTGTGTTTCTAGCTCCAACAGCGCAGTAATATCTAAAAAGTAATATCTAACAATTTCACAACAATACACACAAATATAAGTAAAGGAATAGAATTAAGAATATATAAATATATGGACGAGCAATGTCAGAGTGGCAGAGACTAAGATTCAATAAAATAGAATACAGTATATACATATGAGATGAGTAATGCAAAATATCTTATATAATCTATATAACTTTCACACAACTTACAGTAGAATACAAGTTGAAGTATAGGTAATCTATCTGTAAAATGGGGGGAGTGACTCAGACCCTGGTGCCGCTGTGTCTGACTCTCAGTGAAGATGCTGGAGAAGTCAACCTGAATGACATCATGGTACAGATTCAGCATGAACAAGCACAGGCAGGGGTGCAACTTTGGTTTTAGAAGTGGGGTGGACATAACATATACATTTTTAATGTTTTAATATCCAGTCGAATAAACACGCCAAACAGCCTACCCGAACAGCTTACCCTAAAGCACACCGAAGCCTCGTTTTGTATCAGATTCCAATGATAAAACTGGAGAGGACTGCCCCCAGTGAAAGTTGCGCCCCTGGTTATAGAGAGCGAAGTTCTTGTCACATAGAACCAAGCACCAGAGAGGGCTGTCCTAGCCAAGACAAACAGTAGCTGCCAGCAAGACATGTGTAACCTTCTGTTGGAGCTAGGAGTCATGGAAGCCAGACTGATAGCTGCGGAGCACCCGGTAGAAGAACTGAGGAACACGGAAGCTACTGTTAATCTCCTACACAGAGAGACTGCATGTAATCTAAAGCAAACAAAAAATATATACAAAAGTTTGGGGTCACTTAGAAATGTCCTTGTTTTTGAAAGAAAAGCACATTTGTGGTCCATTAAAATAACATAGAATTGATCAGAAATACAGTGTAGACATGGTCAATGTTGTAAATGACTATTGTAGCTGGAAACGGCAGATTTTTATGGAATATCTGCATAGGCGTACAGAGGCCCATTATCAGCTAATCCAAGTTTATCATTTTAAAAGGCTAATTGATCATTAGAAAACAATTTTGCAATTATGTTAGCACAGCTAAAAACTGTTGTCCTGATTAAAGAAGCAATAAAACTGTCCTTTAAACTAGTTGAGTATCTGGAGCATCAGCATTTCTGGGTTCGATTACAGGCTCAAAATGGCCAGAAACAAAGGACTTTCTTCTGAAACTCATCAGTCTATTCTTGTTCTGAGAAATGAAGGCTATTCCATGTGAGAAATTGCCAAGAAACTGAAGATCTTGTACAACGCTGTGTACTACTCTCTTCACAGAACAGAGCAAGCTGGCTCTAACCAGAATAGAAAGAGGAGTGGGATGCCCGGGTGCACAACTGAGCAAAAGGACAAGTACATTAGAGTGTCTAATTTGAGAAACAGACGCCTCAAAAGTCCTCAACTGGCAGCTTCATTAAATAGTACCTGCAAAACACCAGTCTCAATGTCAACAGGGAAGAGGCGACTCCGGGATGCTGGCCTTCTAGGCAGAGTTGCAAAGAAAAAGCCATATCTCAGACTGGCCAATAAAAATAAAAGATTAAGATGGGCAATAGAACACAGACACTGGACAGAGGAACTCTGCCTAGAAGGCCAGCATCCCGGAGTCGCCTCTTCACTGTTGACGTTGAGACGGGTGTATATTCTTTTTTAATGTATTAAAATGCTCAGAATGAGAAACAACAGACTAACAACTAAGAGTGAATTAGACTGTTCGACAAGGTATGAATTCTAAGCCTATGTGTTGTTTGAAGTCCAATAGACCAACAAAGCTACAGTAGTAGGTCAAAACTGTGTGATTGATAAAAACTTTGGTAGAGCATGGACGAAGTTAGGCCATGTGATGCTCATGTGAATATTTTTTCCATTTTGGCTTCAGACCAGCCTAACTTCTTACTTAAGACATTTGTGATTAAGTATTTGTGATTAATAGGTCAAGCAGCTGAGCTCAGAGCCATGGAGACCAAGCTGAGCACCAATGAGAGCCTGATGGAGAGCTTGAAGAGAGAGAATGAAGGTAATTTACATTTCTATTCTGTCCTAATTGGTACAGTAGCTATGGCATGAAGTGACAATCACTAAGACCAACAAAGAAAAGTTGTCTATTTTTGGTAATATATTTGTTCAAATTCATGTTTTCCAGTTCAGGAGAGGAAGCTTCAAGTATTTTCATTAAGGGCCAACACCAATGAGTTCAGACTGTGGAGGAATTTGAACAAACCCTGCTGGATGAACTGAGAAGAGAGAATGAAGGTAGATAACATCAAATAGCCAGCAATTACAATGTGGGTAACAAATTGATTTGGCGCAAACTACTGGAAAACAGTGTATGAAACCAAATGCATGCCCTATTCTTCATTGTGAAAATTGTAATTTGGAATAACCAAATTAATTCCCAGACACAGATTAAACCAGGTCCTGGACTAAAAAGTGGTGTCAATTGAGAATCTTCACTGAGAATGCTTTTTAGTCCAGGGCTAGGCTTAATCTGTGTCTGGAAAACTGGCCCAAAATGTTCAGTTGGCATTGACCCTGATTGCCTCTTTAACCCTTACTATTTCTCATAGACATACCAAAGATTGCATTTACAGCAGAACTAGGAGGAGATGGCTATATACCGCCCTCTGTGAGAGAGACCAGCCTGGCATTCAGCAATGTCTTCACAAACGTTGTCGACGCCTATAACCCTGCATCAGGTAAAGAGTTGGAAGATACTATGGAAGAACTATCAAAGTGGTTGCGAAAAGAGTGGTTGCGAAAAGAGTGGTTGCATCCCAAAAATCTCTCCTATATCCTGAAATGTGCACTCGTTCACTACTCCCCACAAATTTAAAACCATTGGATTGGTGTAGGCATAGGCTAGAGGGAGTTTCCATATATTAGTCATATACTTTCAAATCAGTGAAAGGAAGTGAACAAGTGTACACTTGGGGAGAAAGAAGAGATTATTGGGACGCAACCAGTGCCTCATACTAACCCAATGCAACCCTCATTAGCCCTGTCAACATTATGTGTGTTTAAGTTGTGGTTTCCCAGGAGGTCTACCCCGGGGGATGGTAGAGGGGAGGTACGTGAGGCGACGTTGGCTTTTTCTGCTGGGAATACGGGAGCTGGGCACCCCGACAGAGACAGCTCTAAGTGGAGGTAATTAGAGGAAAGTGCCAACCAGCCGTGGAGGCCAAATAAAAGGAGCACGGTGGCACACTGCGGGAGAGAAGGGGGAGAGACCGACACCAAGCAAAAGTAGAGAAGAAGGACCGAGCCAAAACCTAAGTGACTTTCTGTCTAAGTAAAGTATTTTTTGCAGGACTAAAGCCTCCCTGTCTCTGTGTCAATCTCTGCACGCTCAACCCAACACCCCACGGTTTACCAGTTAGCAACCACATGTTGACACAGGCACTGAATGACATATCTACAGTAACAAAAGGCATACATCAGTTTTAATTACACCCATGCACTGTATAATGTATGTTTCTTGTTATAGTTGCTTCTGACCTCATCTCTCCCTGCTACTCCTCTGATACAGGTGTCTTCTGACCTCATCTCTCCCTGCTTACCCTCTGATACAGGTGTCTTCTGACCTCATCTCTCCCTGCTTACCCTCTGATACAGGTGTCTTCTGACCTCATCTCTCCCTGCTACTCCTCTGATACAGGTGTCTTCTGACCTCATCTCTCCCTGCTTACCCTCTGATACAGGTGTCTTCTGACCTCATCTCTCCCTGCTTCCCCTCTGATATAGGTGTCTTCTGACCTCATCTCTCCCTGCTACTCCTCTGATAGAGGTGTCTTTTGACCTCATCTCTCCCTGCTACTCCTCTGATAGAGGTGTCTTCTGACCTCATCTCTCCCTGCTACTGCTCTGATACAGGTGTCTTCTGACCTCATCTCTCCCTTCTAACCCTCCGATACAGGTGTCTTCTGACCTCATCTCAAATCAAATTTTATTGGTCACATACACATGGTTAGCAGACGTTAATGCGAGTGTAGCGAAATGCTTGTGCTTCGAGTTCCGACAGTGCAGTAATATCTAACAATTCCCCAACAACTACCTAATGAGAATATGTACATATAAGTATATGGATGAGCGATGGCCGAGCGGCATAGGCAAGGTGCAATAGATGGTATAAAATACAGTATATACATGTGATGTGAGTAATGTAAGATATGTAAACATTATTAAAGTGGGATTATTTAAAGTGGCATTGTTTAAAGTGACTCGTGAACCATTATTAAAGTGTCCAGTGATTGGTTCTCAATGTAGACAGCAGCCTCTCTGAGTTGGTGATTGCTGTTTAGCAGTCTGATGGCCTTGAGATTGAAAAACAGCGTCTATTAGTCCCAGCTTTGATGAACCTGTACTGACCTCACCCTCTGGATGATAGCGGTGTGAACAGGCAGTGGCTCGGGTGGTTGTTTTCCTTGATCTTTTTGGCCTTCCTGTGACATCGGGGGCTGTAGGTGTCATGGAGGGCAGGTAGTTTGCCCCCGGTGATGTGTTGTGCAGACTGCACCATTGCTGTCCCTTCGATGTGGATAGGGGGCTGCTCCCTCTGCTGTTTTACCTGGGGCGGCCCATTAGAAAGTCCAGGACCCAGCCGCACCGGACGGGGTCGAGACCCAGGGCCTCCAGCTTGATGATGAGCTTGGAAGGTACTATGGTGTTGAATGCTGAGCTGTAGTCAATGAACAGCATTCTTACAAAGGTATTATTTTTCTCCAGATGGGTTAGGGCAGTGTGCAGTGTGATGGCGATTACGTCATCTGTGGACCTGTTGGGGCGGTATTCAAACTGAAGTGGGTCTAGGGTGGCTGATAAGGTGGCGGTGATATGATCCTTGACTAGCCTCTCAAAGCACTTCATGATGACAGAAGTGAGTGCTACGGGGCGGTAGTCATTTAGTTCAGTTACCTTTGCCTTCTTGGGTACAGGAACAATGATAGCCATCTTGAAGCATGTGGGGATAACAAACTGGGATAGGGAGCAATTGTATATGTCCATAAACAGACCAGCCAGGGATATATTTTCTGTGTTTTTCTTTCTGACCTGTTGATGACCATGGTTGTTTATGTGGTGGTTTGTCAACAATGACAAAGTAGGCTATCTTAAAATCTCACACGGGTTACACTGGAAACATCTGCTTTTCAGGTGCAGCACAGGATAATAGGGATGAAACACATACAATTGATAATATTGAATCCCTTTATATGTAGAATTACAACACATATTTGTTGAAATACCACAGTTAGAAAAATGTATTATTTTGATCCAAAATTATGACACCTTTTGTTTAGGAAACAGTGAATGAAGACAGTGAATATCCCGGTTAGGTACCCTAGCGGTTAGAACATTGGGCCAGGAACTGAAAAGCTGCTGGTTTGAATACGTACGCCGACAAGGTGAATACTCTGTTGATCTGCCCTTGACCGAGGCACTTATGCTTTTGACGTCTGATGTTACATACATGTAACAATGTCTTTAAAACATCCGCTAACTAACGTGTCTGTAAGCCATTAAAACATAAAATAACATCACTATGTTCTAGATGAAATCCCAATAAACACCTTTGCCACCATCTGGTGGCGGATCTTTGTAAATACCAAACTGGAAATCTTCATTCCAAATGGCACGCCTCTGCAGCTTGTCAACACGGCAGTTCTGCATTTCTGAAATTCAATGCATGCAAAACGCTCATTAGATGTCCAGAGACTCCTGAGTAAATTTTTGAAGAAAAACATACATTTTTGGCTAAGTATAGTCACTCGAAAAATTCACGTTGTGCATATGTAACATTAGGTGTTAAGTGACGCAAACTACACATTTTATGATACTTCATATAAAATGACATTGTTTTTATATCTTTATTAAACATATCTCTCAGTGTTAACTTCCTATGGGTCCCAATTTACTTGCGCAAAATAGCAAACTGCCCATCTTAACTATCTAATCACAGGAGGTTGGTGGCACCTTAATTGGGCATAAGGGCTCATGGTAATGACCGGAGCAGAAATAGTGGAATGGTATCAAATACCTCAAACACATGATTTCCAGGTGTTTGATGCCATTCCATTCGCTCCAATCTGGCCATTATTGTGAGCCGTTCTCCTCTCAGCAGCCTCCACTGTATCTAATAGACACCAATGAGAGTTGGGAGTTTTGAATACTGCCACTAGCGTTTGCATGATATGCAATGCATTTTCAGACTGGTTGAACAATGTTTGAGTATTGATATTTGCATAGAGTGAGCACTGTGTGTATGTATATTCTGGCTGGATGTATTTCATACATGAAAGACATGGTAACTTTGCAATGCAGAAATAATGACACCCTGAAGATAAACTTGTGCAATATATGTGATGCTGCTTTTATAATTTGGGTTTCAGAAATAATGAGTTAGATTTCATTATGACTTTTTATATTTAGTGGAAGCTGTTCCCAATGCAGAAATACGTATTGTTGAAAATGTGTGGGTTGCACCCCTTTGTGCCCGATGTCACATATATATATACAGTTGAAGTCGGAAGTTTACATACACTTAGGTTGGAGTCATTAAAACTCGTTTTTCAACCACTCCACAAGTTTCTTGTTAGCAAACTATAGTTTTTGCAAATCGGTTAGGACATCTACTTTGTGCATGACACAAGTAATTTTTCCAACAATTGTTTACAGACAGATTATTTCACTTATAATTCACTTCATCACAATTCCAGTGGGTCAGAAGTTTACATACACTAAGTTGACTGTGCCTTTAAACAGCTTGGAAAATGCAAGAAAATGATGTCATGGCTTTAGAAAATTCTGATAGGCTAATTGACATCATTTGAGTCAATTGGAGGTGTACCTGTGGGTGTATTTCAAGGCCTACCTTCAAACTCACTGCCTCTTTGCTTGACATCATGGGAAAATCCAAAGAAATCAACCAAGACCTCAGAAAAAAAGATTGTAGACTTCCATAAGTCTGGTTAATCCTTGGGAGCAATTTCCAAACGCCTGAAGGTACCACGTTAATCTGTACAAACAATAGTATGCAAGTATAAACACCATGGGACCACGCAGCCGTCATACCGCTCAGGAAGGAGACGTGCTCTGTCTCCTAGAGATGAACGTACTTATGTGCGAAAAGTGCAAATCAAATCAAAGTTTCACCTCACAGTGAAATGCTTACTTACAGGCTCTAACCAATAGTGCAAAAAAGGTATTAGGTGAACAATCGGTAAGTAAAGAAGTAAAAACAACAGTAAAAAGACAGTGAAAAATAACAGCACCGAGGCTATATACAGTAGCGAGGCTATAAAAGTAGCGAGGCTACATACAGACACCGGTTAGTCGGGCTGATTGAGGTAGTATGTACATGTAGATATGGTTAAAGTAACTATGCATACATGATAAACAGAGAGTAGCAGCAGCGTAAAAGAGGGGTTGGGGGGGCACACAATGCAAATAGTCCGGGTAGCCATTTGATTACCTGTTCAGGAGTCTTATGGCTTGGGGGTAAAAACTGTTGAGAAGCCTTTTTGTCCTAGACTTGGCACTCCAGTAGTGCTTGCCATGCGGTAGTAGAGAG
The DNA here is from genome assembly GCF_901001165.1 of Salmo trutta. Classification (NCBI taxonomy): domain Eukaryota; kingdom Metazoa; phylum Chordata; class Actinopteri; order Salmoniformes; family Salmonidae; genus Salmo; species Salmo trutta. Next base: position 22,836,373 of record NC_042964.1, on the reverse strand, counting down.
AACAGTGTATGACTGGGGTGGCTGGGGTCTTTGACAATTTTTAGGGCCTTCCTCTGACACCGCCTGGTGTAGTGCCTTGCAGTTGGAGGCCGAGTAATTGCCGTACCAGGCAGTGATGCAACCCATCAGGATGCTCTCGATGTTGCAGATGTAGAACCTTTTGAGGATCTCAGGACCCATGCCAAATCTTTTTAGTTTCCTGAGAGGGAACAGTCTTTGTCGTGCCCTCTTCACGACTGTCTTAGTGTGTTTGGACCATTCTAGTTTGTTGGTGATGTGGACACCAAGGAACTTGAAGCTCTCAACCTGCTCCACTACAGCCTCGTCGATGAGAATGGGGGCGTACTCGGTCCTCCTTTTCCTGTGGTCCACAATCAAATCAATCCCAGAACAACAGCAAAGGACCTTGTGAAGATGCTGGAGGAAACAGGTACAAAAGTATCTGTATCCGCAGTAAAACGAGTCATATATCGACATAACCTGAAAGGCCGCTGAGCAAGGAAGAAGCCACTGCTCCGAAACCGCCATAAAAAAAAGCCAGACTACGGTTTGCAACTGCACATGGAGAAATGTCCTCTGGTCTGATGAAACAAAAATATTACTGTTTGGCCATAATGACCATCGTTCTGTTTGGAGGAAAAGGGGTAGGCTTGCAAGCCGAAGAACACCATCCCAACTGTGAAGCACGCGGGTGGCAGCATCATGTTGTGGGGGTGCTTTGCTGCAGGAGGGACTGGTGCACTTCACAAAATAGATGGCCTCATGAGGAACGAAAATTATGTGGATATATTGAAGCAACATCTCAAGACATCAGTCAGGAAGTTAAAGCTTGGTCGCAAATGGGTCTTCCAAATGAACAATGACCCCAAGCATACTTCCAAAGTTGTGGCAAAATGGCTTAAGGACAACAAAGTCAAGGTATTGGAGTGGCCTTCACAAAGCCCTGACCACAATTTACTGATCTCTCATTCTGGATGATAGCAGGGTGAAAAGACAATGGCTCGGATGGTTATTGTCCTTGATAATCTTTTTGACCATCCTGTGACATCGGGTGCTGTAGGTGCCTGGAGGGCAGGTAGTTTGCCCCAGTTGATGTGTTGGGTAGACCGCACCACCTTCTGGAGAGCCTTGCGGTTGCGGGAGGTACAGTTGCCATACCAGATGGTGATACAGCGCAACAGGATGATCTCAATTGTGCATCTGTAAAAGTTTGTGAGGGTTTTAGGTGCCAAGCCAAAATTCTTCAGCCTTCTGAGGTTGAAGAGGCACGCCTTCTTCACCACACTGTCTGTGTGGGTGGACCATTTCAGATCGTCAGTGATGAGTACGCCAAGGAACTTGAAGCTTTCCACCTGCTCCACTGCGGTCCTGTCGATGTGGATAGGGGCGTGGTCCTTCTGCGGTTTCCTGAAGTCCACGATCAGCTCCTTTGTTTTGTCAACAATTGAGTGAGAGGTTATTTTTCTGGCACCACCTCCTCTTTGTAGGCTGTCTCGTCACTGTTGGTAATCAGGCCTACTACTGTTGGGTCGTCTGCAAACTTGATGATTGAGTTGGAGCCATGCGTGTCCATGCAGTCATGGGTGAACAGGGAGTACAGGAGGGGGATGAGCACGCACCCTTGTGGGGCACCTGTGTTGAGGATCAGCGAAGTGGAGGTGGAGGTGTTGTTTGCTACCTTCACCACCTAGGGGTCGGCCCGTCAGGAAGTCCAGGACCTAGTTGCACAGGTCGGGGTTCAGATCCATTTCCTCAAGTTTAATGATGAGCTTGGTACCATGGTGTTGAATGCTAAGCTATAGTCAATGAACAGCATTCTTACATAGGTATTCCTCTTCTCCAGATGAGATAGGGCATTGTGCAGTGCGATGGAGATTGCATCATCTGTGGATCTATTGGGGCAGTAAGCAAATTGAACTGGGTCTAGGGTGTCAGGTAAGGTAGAGGTGATATTATCCTTAACTAGCCGCTCAAAGCACTTCATGATGACAGAAGTGAGCGCTACGGGGCGATAGTAATTTAGTTCAGTTACCTTTGCTTTCTTGGGTACAGGAGAAACGGTGGACATCGACACAAGCCTACCAGACGAGCTAAACTAGTTCTATGCTCGCTTTGAGGCACCAGCTTTTATTTTTTTAGCTATTGCTCACCTGAGGTAGAGTATCTCATGATAAACTGTAGACCACACTACCTACCTAGAGAGTTTCTATCTGTATGCTTTGTAACTGTTTACATACCACCACAGTCAGAGGTTGGCACTAAGACAGCATTGAATGAGCTGTATTACGCCATAAGCAAACAAGAAAATGCTCACCCAAAGGCAGGGACAGTGAATGAGGGCTGTAATGCAGTGAAACTTAAATCAGTTTTACCAAATTTCTATCAAATGTTAAATGTGCAACCAGAGGGAAAACAACTTTGGACCACCTTTACTCCATATACAGAGATGCATACAAAGCTCTCCCTCGCCCTCCATTTGACAAATCAGACCATAATTCTATTCTCCTGATTCCTGCTTACAAGTAAAAATTAAAGCAGGAAGCACCAGTGACTAGATAAAAAAAAGTGGTCAGATGAAGCAGATGCTAAACTACAGGACTGCTTTGCTAGCACAGACTGGAATATGTTCCAGGATTCCTCCGGCGGCATTGAGAAGTACACCACATCAATCATTGGCTTCATCAATAAGTGCATTGATGACGTCGTCCCCACAGTGACCGTACGTACATACCCCAACCGGAAGCCATGGATTACAGGCAACATCCGCACTGAGCTAAAGGCTAGAGCTGTCGCTTTCAAGGAGCGGGACTCTAACCCGGAAGCTGATAAGAAATCCCGCTACAAACCATCAAACAGGCAAAGCATCAATGCAGGACTAAGATCAAATTGTACTACTACACCGGCTCTGACTCTCGTCGGATGTGGCAGGGCTTGCAAACCATTACAGACAAAGGGAAGCACAGCCGAGAGCTGACCAGTGACACGAGCCTACCAGACGAGATAAACTACTTCTATGCTCACTTTGAGGCAAATAACACTGAAACATGCATGAGAGAACCATCTGTTCTGGAAGATTGTGTGATCACGCGCTCCGCAACCAATGTGATTAAGACCTTTAAACAGGTCAACATTCAGGCCGCAGGGACAGACAGATTACCAGGAAGTGTACTGCGAGCATGCGCTGACCAACTGGCAAGTGTCTTCACTGACATTTTCAACCTCTCCCTGTCTGAGTCTGTAATACCAACATGTTTTAAGCAGACCACCATAGAGCCTGTGCCCAAGAACACTAAGGTAACCTGCCTAAATGACTACCAACCCGTAGCACTCACGTCTGTAGCCATAAAGTGCTTCGAAAGGCTGGTCATGTCTCCCATTACACCATTATCCCAGAAACCCTAGACCCACTCCAATTAGCATACCGCACCAACAGCTCCACAGATGATGCAATCTCTATTGCACTCCACACTGCCCTTTCCCACCTGGACAAAAGGAACACCTATGTGAGAATGCTATTCATTGACTACAGCTCAGCGTTCAACACCATAGTGCTCTCAAAGCTCAGCAATAAGCTAAGGACCCTGGGACTAAACTACCCCGGGAACATGTCCCAGTTCACATGATCAAAACTATCTTGGAGCGTGGATTCCGATTGGTCAGACCAGCGTTGAATAGTCCTTAGCACAGGTACTTCCTGTTTGAGTTTCTGCCTATAGGAAGGGAGGAGCAAAATGGAGTCGTGATCAGATTTGCTGAAGAGTGTGCGGCGGAGGGCTTTGTAGGCATCCCGGAAGTTGGAGCAGCAGTGGTCGAGTGTTTTAGCAACGCAAGTACTAAAGTCAATGTGTTGATAGAACTTCGGTAGCGTTTTCCTCATTTGCTTTGATAAAATCCCCAGCTCCAATAAATGCAGCCTCAGGATATGTGGTTTCCAGTTTGCATAAAATCCAGTGAAGGTCTTTGAGGGCTGTTGTGGTATCGGCTTGAAGTGGAATATACACGGCTGTGACTATAATCGAAGAGAATTCTCTTGGAAGGTAATACGGTCGGCATTTGATTGTGAGGTATTCTAGGTCGGGTGAACAAAAGGACATGAGTTTCTTTAAGTTATCACAATCACACCATGAATGGATAATCATGAAACATACACCCCCGCCTTTCTTCTTCCCGGAGCGTTCCTAATTCCTGTCTGCACGATATACTGAGAACCCAGCTGGCTCTACGGACAGAGACGGTGTATCCCGAGAGAGCCATGTTTCCGTGAAACAGAGTATGTTACAATCCCTGATGTCTCTCTGGAAGGAGATTCTCGCTCTGAACTCGTCTACATTATATCCAGAGACTGAACATTAGCGAGTTTTATACACGAAGCGGTGGATGGTGTGCACGCCTCGTTACGTGTGAAACATTACGCAATGTTACCGTGTCTTTAGGACTCAGGGAAACAAGGCTACATGTTCAAGGACTCCATGAAAAATAAATAAAATGGAACTACTCAAACAGAGTATTCTTAGCAGCACAAATATTGTAATTTAGCTTGATGTTTTTATACAGTGCCTTACAGTGTAGACATTTTGTGACTCCAAGGACTCCATGGAGAATGTGTACACGGTTAATGTGTTTCTTCGGGTTCACCTGAGGTCAAGTCTTTCCTTGTGTGTTAACATATGGCCATTCCCAGACAGGTCCATTTTCCAGGATTACAGGTAAAACACAAACAAGTACCGGATACTAACAGGCTGCTAAATATTAATGTTTTTGAAAATATATTGGTTGTTTGTACTTTAACAGGGTTTACCAGTGTATATTTGTGCATGAAAAGGCTACCATCATCAGGCCAAGAGACAGATTTTGTGCATTATATACTTTATTTTTTATTAACTGATCTTTATCATTTTACCACCAAGAAACGTTAATGTATAATGTTTCATATCAGTCAATGTCTTATTAATATAATTCTATACAATCACCATGCACCTTCATGTATTAATAGATTGACAATGATCATTTGGCAGTTGCTTACTAATTTAATACAATTTGTTTGATGAAAATAATATACAGATCAAATCATCCTGACGGTTATGGTGGAGATAATTGCAAGATTATGTTATAATACTGTAATTGCAGCAAATGGTTGTTTATGCAACAGAATAGAGGGTTCTTAAAACTGTGTCTGCGTGAACTGAACGTGGGCCTCTGGCAGATTTAATTCTGACGGAAGGTTTATGATGTCTTTGGGTGATAAGCCTAACAAGACCGCATTCCAAAGCATGAGTTAATATTTCTGTACTGGGGTACCGGGGGAGATGGCTCCAGTATGGAGTTGGGGGCCAGACTCTGGTTTTTACACAATGAGAACAGTCTTTACAGCAAATACTGTTTGCTGTGAATTATTAGTATATTTCAAATGAATCCTAACCTTGTGACCCATTCCATACATCTGTGATTTGTCATGAACACCCAGGAGGATGGACTTTGCTATAAAATACTGTGGCTTAGTCCTGCTGGCTGGCCTCTCAACGAATCACCTACGGGAGGGGGGGGGGGGGGCTCGTTGACAAGCTCCATTACTGCAGTTATGATATAAAATGAAATGTTTCAGAAGTAGAGGCATATGTGATATTGATCTTTACCACTTAGTTATCGTAGCTGAGTTGTACAAGCAATGTCTTAAGGATTTAAGTCAGGTTCTGGGAATAAAAAGGGCAATCTGTCTATGCCTGTCTTTTGCAGACAAGTTGCATTTTAAAGTATGATTGGATCTGTTGTTTATGCATCTCGTACCATCACTGAGTAGGTCAGTCATCTAAGTAACAATCCTCTATCTTAGGAATGAACGAATGACATCACTCAGTTCATCCAGGCTCTCCTGTAGCTGTTCAGCTGTCTGTCTGATCGTCTGGATGAACTTCATGGTCTCTGACTTGACCTCAGCCTTTGGTTCTTCACATCCAGGGTTCAGCTCAGTGGTGGAGTCTGTGTCCATCACTTTTAACTTATTGGTATCAACAGACTGTTCTTTTGCCTTCGCCTGTCGGATGTTGTGGATCTCTTTGGCATCCATGGCAATGAAGAAGATATCAACCGCTACAAAAAAAGCTGAAAATATTCCTGTCGCCACCTCTGCCACACGCACTGCCCTGGCAGTTTGGGCTGCCACCTTGCCAATATTGGCCACCCGAAGTAGTCTGAAGAGCTCTATTGTGCCCGCAATACCTTTCCCAGCACTTGCCCCAGCAGTAGCAGCGGCCTCTACATTGAAACCGGCACGTTTTATCTGAGAAGAGCTACTTTGCATGAGTGTCTCCAAACCCTCAGCGATGTCTTGTAGAGATATGACCACAGAGTTCATCTTCTCCTGGAACTCCTTGATGATGTTCTTGATGGCTAGGCGGTCAGTGGACTGATTGACCATGTTGGTGATGTTGGATACTCCTGCTGTGGCTCCACCAGCGACAGCCACCCCAATACCTACCCCAGTGACGATCAGGGAGGCGCCCAGAGTGAAGGGAGCCAGGATGAGCCCGACTAAAGAGGTGATTCCTCCAGCTGCCCCAATAACACCTCCTGTCAGACTGCCTATGGTGGTGCCTTTGTGCATACTCTCCAAGCCATCTGCCAGAGCTTTCAGCTTGTACAAGGTTGTCTGGAGTTCCTCCACAGTTTTCTCACTCTATAGAAATTAATGAATACATGTTTATTAATGAATGGAAATGTAGATGGTTACCAGACATATTGAATGATTGATTGATTGATATTGCATAACAAACCTTTTTTGTGAGGAAACTGATAATGAAGGGCTTTGCCATGATGTCACCAGCTGAAGGCCTAATGGTTGGGTTTTGTTGGAAGATGTCACACAGGAGGTCGCGGAGCTCAGATGAGAAGCACTCTGGTAGAGATGGGTAAGAACCTCCCAATATTTGGGGGATGAGCTTGATTGTGTTCTCTGCAGTGAACTGAGAAGAAAGAACTGTCTATGATCACGCAATATCCATCATTATCTAGGTGGTGGACAGGCAAAATAGAACGAGTTCAACTTGTGTCAGAATTATTGGATTTTGATCGACCCTTCAAGTCAGAATTTTGCAACCCGAGTTTACACGTTTTTGTTGTCTGATCTTTTAACTTTTCAGCTGAAAATTGATAAAACAGAGCAATCTTACAATCTTAATAATTTCTATAAGATACATGTTGCTAGTTTAACTTTGTCAATGTTAGCTATCTTAAGCTAGCTGGGTAAACACTTATCTCATTGGTTGAATAATTATTTCTACTTTAAAACTTTTGAATGCACTCATGTTGTATAACAACTTCACCAACTGGAAAATGTGAAATAACAGCAAGCATTTGAATACAGGATTACTTACTGCACCCTGAAGCATACACAACTCATACAGCACACATCCCAAGGACCAAATATCACTGCAAAGGATGGAAAATAAGTACATTAATTCTCATGTAATTATTATTATTTTACACTGCATAACCCTCACACTTATTTTTACACTTATAAACCTGTTAGAAAGCCTCTATAAATGTTTCATAAACATATCCTATGGTAACACTGTGTGTGCATGTGCGTACATGCGTGTGTGTGTGTATGTGTGTGGTGTAACAGCCATGTCAGTAGATCTCTGCAAATGTCAACTTACTTCAAATTTTCATTATTGTCTAGGTCATCTTATTGGCCTGGTTTACCTAACGTATGGCTTGTGACATATATCATGTCATTATGATGCCACATCATAGGCCTTGTGACAGAGGGTTCAAGTTACAGTAAATGAGGGGTTACCTAGCATCAGATGTTTTGTTAGCTTTTGTGATTTCATTCTCATCTCACGTTACCTTGAACAATTAGGGAAATTGTAAATTATTACCTCAATATCCTTACATTTTTCCAGGAATATATATTTAAATATGTGTCTAAAATGTTTTCTACCTTTTGGTGTCATACATTTCACCAGTCAGAATCTCTGGGCCTAAATAACCCACCATTCCATCCTCGTTGGTAGTCCTAATAAAAAAAATAGGCACATTAACAGAATATTTTTTTTCCTACTCATTTATGTAATAAAAAATACAAAACTATTAATTGATGTAGCTATTAATGTATGTTGTGTAAATTCATCATGAGCCTTTTAGAATTACCAAACTAACATACTTATCATTGACAATTGCAAACCCTCCCAAACGAAGTGTTTCAAATTCTGTGAGAAGTATGTTCTAGTATAGATAAGAAAATACCAGGTGAGGTGTTAAGCAACAGTTTATGACATTCCATTATTTAATTTCGGCACTGATATGAATCATAACATACATTGGTGTAATAATCTCTATTTGTATCGCTGTGAAGTCAACAATCCCCCCCCAAATCATGATATGCAGTTGATTGTTTTACAAGGCTTTACATAAAATCTTACATTTTATAAACCCTCCTTTTTCTTTAAGTTTATTTCCAGGCTATCTATAAACTAATAACCTTTACAAGATGTTTTATTAGCATTACCTGGGGTCTCAGTTCTCTGTGAAGAAGGCCCTGGTCATGTACATGCTTCAGGGCCATGCAGATCTTGACAAACCAGTCCATAATCTGTGAAGGTATCAAAGTAATGTATGCTTTGCCTAAAATGATGTGATGTGGATTCTTCTAGTTATTACTTCAGCTACCTTCTCAGAGTACTCTTCTGTAGGGTTAGTCATCTGCTCTTGTATCTTCTGAGAGAGATTTCCCTTTGCACAATGGTCTGTCACTATATAGTAGCAGTTATCCTCTGTGAAAATGTATTAGTAGTTTGTGTGTGAATACTACTTGAGAATACTAATCGTGAAACATATTAATACTGTAGTTGTTAATTTTTTGATTTTGCTGATACTGTATTAACTTATAATTCCAATACATTGTCTCTGAAACAAATGAAATACTTAAAATGACAAATAAAACAACAAAGTTAATGATGTAGTTACCTAGAAATGAGTTTTTGTAGCTTACAATGTGGGGGTGACAAATCTGTCTGAGGGTTTCAACCTCTGAGACAATATCTCCAGCACTGGAGTTCAGGACAGATGTCTGTCAAAACAAATGATATGTGGCTTATTGAAAGATATAGGCATGTTAATTATTTTGTTTATCTTTATGAATACATGTCATTATCATTCATTATTTTCGTACCTGCAGAGGTGCTTATAATTGAAAACCAATAATGTATCCTATCCCTCTGTGATCATTCCAATAAACTCTAAGATGTAATCGATTCAGAAATAACAAATAGTTCTCACTTACCTCATTCAATTTGATCTCTTTAATGACAAACTGGTCACCATGTTTGTCAGTAGCGATGACACCATTCTCTACCTCCTTCTGGATAGTGTATCCTTTCATCTCTAGGACACTCTGTGTTTTCCCCATCTTTAAATTTCACTGGAATCTGTGTTTCACTCATGTCAATTAGCAATGTACACCTTTTTTTAAATCAATAAAGTACATTTTAATATACACAGAGGTGACAAAGCATTAGGAACACATTCCTAATATTGAGTTTCACCCCTTTTGCCCTCAGAACAGCCTGAATTCGTTGGGGCATGGACTCTACAAGGTGTCGAAAGTGTTCCACAGGAATGCTGGCCCATGTTGACGCCAATGCTTCCCACACACGGGATACTGTTGAGTGTGAAAAACCCAGCAGCTTTGCAGTTCTTGACACACTTAAACCGGTGCTCCTGGCGGCTACTACCATACCCCGTTCAAATACACCATTCACTCTCTGAATGGCACAATTGTCTCAAGGCTTAAAAGTCCTTCTTTAACCTGTCTCCTCCCTTTCATCTACACTAATTGAAGTGAATTTAACATGTGACATTAACAAGGGATCATATCGTTCACCTGGATTTACCTGGTCAGTCTATGTCATGGAAAGAGCAGGTGTTCCTAATATTTTGTACACTCAGTGTATAAACACATTGGTTTGCAATAAAACAAACATACCAGTAAGGTGTATATGTTATTAACACAGGTTTACCTTTGCTTGTCTGTCTGCTTGTTGTGCTGCTGGATTACCTCACCTACGATTTGAATACTGTCTGTCTTCTGGTTGTGCTGCTGTCTTACCTTACCTATTTGAATAGGAGTTCCAGTCTTATATGCAGGACTCGTCTACTTATGTGGTTTGATCAAACAAACACACCCATATCCGCATTACATGTTATGCAACCAACTTTCTATGGCTTGTTTTAAAAATAATTATATTTTGGAGATTATTTCATTTTCAAATAACCAAAAGTGAGATGTTGTGATCTGAATAAAGGGTAAAGGGACATTTTTGAACATGGGGTGAGACATTCGTACTAATCTGCTAGAGAACCAGTTCAGATTTAAGTATACATTTTGTATGACGGAAGCCTTTAGTGAGAGGTCTAATACTTGAACATGTTAATAATTTGTGCCTTCCAAATTCATATTCATTATATAAATAGACCCGTTTAATTTTGTCTGGCTTGCTGTCTGGCTTGCCATTCCAAATAAAATGGAACATTTTTAAATGCGTAAACTGGGATATGACTAAAGAGTTAATCAGGGTGATTTGCCCACAAATAGACAGGTATTTTCCTTTCCATGGTAGCAAGATCTTATCTATTTTTGCCAACTTTCTATTAAAAGGTATTGTAGTGAGATCATTTCTTTCTTTTGGGATATGAATACCGAGTATGTCCACTTCACCGTCAGACCATTTTATTGGTAAACTACACGGTAATCAAATCAAATATATTTATATAGCCCTTCATACATCAGCTGATATCTCAAAGTGCTGTACAGAAACCCAGCCTAAAACCCCAAACAGCAAGCAATGCATGTGAAAGAAGCACGGTGGCTGGGAAAAACTCCCTAGGAAAAACTCCCTAAAAAGGCCAAAAACCTAGGAAGAAACCTAGAGAGGAACCAGGCTATGAGGGGTGGCCAGTCCTCTTCTGACTGTGCCGGATGGATATTATAACAGAACATGGTCAAGATGTTAAAATGTTCATAAATGACCAGCATGGTCAAATAATAATAATCATAGTAGTTGTCAAGGGTGCAACAAGCACGTCCGGTGAACAGGTCAGGGTTCCATAGCCACAGGCAGAACAGTTGAAACTGGAGCAGCAGCATGGCCAGGTGGACTGGGGACAGCAAGGAGTCATCATGCCAGGTAGTCCTGAGGCATGGTCCTAGGGCTCAGGTCCTCCGAGAGAAAGAAAGAAAGAGAGAAAGAGAGAATTAGAGAGAGCATATTTAAATTCACACAGGACACCGGATAAGACAAGATAAATACTCCAGATGTAACAGACTGACCCTAGCCCCCGACACATAAACTACTGCAGCATAAATACTGGAGGCTGAGACAGGAGGGATCAGAAGACACTGTGGCCCCATCCGATGATACCCCCGGACAGGGCCAAACATGTCATGTAAAAGTTGTATTTTTTTGTGATCGAATACGTAATACTTATCATAATTTGGTTGTAATCCAGAGAGGTTAGAACAACTATCTAGATCATCTATGATGCTGTGGAGGGATCCAAATTGTGTATTTTAAAGAAAACATGAATCATCAGCAAACAGTGACACCTTTATTTTTAGCCCTTGATTTCTAAGCCCTTGATATTATTGTTAGATATCATTTTAATAGCTAACACTTTGAATGCCATAATAAATAGATATTCCGATAGTGGACAACCTTGTTTTACTCCTCTTAACGGCTAAGGGCTGTTCTTAGGCACGATGCATCGCGGAGTGCATGGACACAGCCCTTAGCCGTGGTATATTGGCCATATACCACAACCTCCCTTGCCTTATTGCTTAAGACCCGTAATAACAATGCACAGGACGAGACCCGTAAACAATGCACGGGACAAGACCCGTAATAACAATTGCACAATACTACACGGGACGAGACCCGTAATCACGAGTACACAATACACGCAGCACGAAAGCCGAAACAACAAAGCACAGGCACTCACAAGACCAACGGACATGGGAACAATAACCGACAAGACAATGTTGAACACAGGGCACAAATATATACAATTACTAATCAGGGGAATCAGGTGTGCGTAATGAGGCAGTTCAGTGACGCCTAGAGGCCGGTGACGTAGACCTCCGGAACTAGTGCACCGGAGGGAATCCGTGACAATAACCCACCGTTCCATCCTCATTGGCAACAGAAATGTATGGGTTTTTTTTTATAACAAATTACAATTTATCTAATCAAAAATAATATATTATTATTATTATTATTATACTATTAATTTATGTAACTTTTAGTTGATGGTATGTCAATTCATCATGAGCCTTTTAGAATTACCAAAGTAACATACTTTTCATTGACACTTCCAAACGAAGTGTTTCAAATTCTGTGAGAAGTATGTTCTAGTATAGATAGGAAAATACCATTGTACTGTTGAGGCGTTAAGCAACAGTTTAGGACATTCCATTATTTTATGTCGGCACTGATATGAATCATATTATACATTGTTGTAATAATCCCTATTTGTATTGCTGAGAAGTCAACAATCCCACCCAAAACATAACGTGCAGTTGATGGTTTTACAAGGCTTTACATAAAACCTTACATATTAGCAACCCACTTTTTTCTTTAAGTTTATTTACAGCTATCTTTAAACTAATAGCCATTGCATGATGTTCTATTAGCAGTACCTGGGGATCTCAGTTCTCTGTAAAAAAAAGGCCCACGTCATGTACATGCTCCAGGGCCATGCTGTAAGGACAGACGCTTGGAGACGATAAGCAAGTTCAGGGAGTTAACATTTTAATGAATAAGCAGACATGAAACAGGACAGGACAGTGTCTGGACATGAAAAACATAACATTAATGCTGACACGAGGATTAAACAGAGGAACAGACAGATATAGGGAAGGCAATTAAAACATGAAGGAGTCCAGGTGAGTCCAATGAGCGCTAATGTGCATAATGATAGTGGCAGGTGTGATGGGCAGCCTGGCGCCCTTGAGCGCCAGAGAGGGGGAGCTGGAGCAGGCGTGACAGTACCCCCCTCCTCCTCATGGGTGAGCCTGATGGACCGGCCGAGGCATGGGCGCTGTACAAGCCGGCCGAGGCGTGGGAGCCCGACGAGCCGGCCGAGGCGCGGGAGCCCGACGAGCCGGCCGAGGCATGACGAGGCGTGGAAGCCCGACGAGCCGAACGAGGAATGATGTGGGGTGGGAGCCTGACGAGCCGGCTGAGGTGTGGGAGCCCGACGAGCCAGCAGAGGCTTGAAAGCCCAACGAGCCGGACGAGGCGTGGGAGTCTGACGAGCCGGCTGAGGCGTGACGTGGGGTGGGAGCCTGCCTAGCCAACCGAGGCAAGGAAACCTCTTGAGCCAGCTAAGGCATGGAGGCTCCAAGAGCCAGCTGAGGCACCCCCGGTTCCATCGGCGGCGGCACCCGAACCCGATGTCACCAACAAAACAAAACAGAAATGACCTTATGCTTCAAATTGCTGCATCTGCTCCTACCACGCTCTCTACCTCTCTTCCTGGACCTCCCTAAACCTGCCACCACTCCCCCAGTGCTCTCTCCCTCTCTCTCTCTCTCTCTCTCTCTGTGTGTGTATGTGATTGTGTGATTGGAGACAGGTGTGCTGGAAGCAGAGCAGATTCCCACCAGCTGCAACCTGTTCCATAATCAAGAACCTTACAAATACTCAGCCCTGCCACTTCCACTCTGCCAGATCATAGCCTCTACTCAGTCAGTCTGCATTTCTAGCTGTTTGTTCCTGCATACATTTTGTTATCCTGTTGTACCTGTTTTCCCTAGCCTTTTCTCTTCTGCTAGAGTCCTGTCTGCTCTGCCTCTGGTACCTGTCTCCAGTCTGTTGTCTCCTCAGTCCTGCTTCCTTGCCCTGGATCCCCGCTCTACTGCTTCATTGGATTCCTTTCCAGACTTACCCGGTTCCTAATCTCCTTGCCCTCAGCCTCAGTCCGGATACCCCACTACCTGCCCGAGATTTCCCTGGACTGCACCTCATCTCCTCTACCGCTTTTCAATAAATACATTGGTTACCTACCCTTGTTTCCTGAGACTGCATTTGGGCTCACCTGCTCCGCCCCGCGTAATACAAATTGTGGTGTCAGCATTCTTTAAGGACAGACGCTTGGAGACGAGAAGTAAGTACAGGGAGTGAACATTTCATTCATAAGATGACATGAAACAGGACAGGAAAGCATCTGGACATGAAAAACAATGACCTTAATGCTGACAGGGGAATGAAACAGAGGAACAGACAGATATAGCGAAGGCAATCAAAACGTGAAGGAGTACAGGTGAGTCCAATGAGGCCTGATGCACGTACTGATAGGCAGCCTGGCACCCTCGAGTGCCAGAGAGGGGGAGCGGGAGCAGGAGTGACACATGCAGATCTTGACAAAACAGTCCATAATCTGTGAAGGTATCAAAGTAAAGTATGCTTTGCCTAAAATTAAAACAGTTGTGGTGTGGAATGTTCTAGGTATTACTTTGGCAACCTTCTCAGAGTACTCTTCTGTAGGCTTTGTCCTCTGCCCTTGTATATTCTGAGATAGATTTCCCTTCGCACAATGGTCAGTCACTATATAGTAACAGTTATCCTCTGTGAAAATGTATTAGTATTTTGTTTGTGAATACTATTTGTGAAACAAGTAAACACTGTAGTAGTTCATTTGTTGAAGTTGCTGATACTGTATTAACTTGTAATTCCAATACACCGTGTCTGAAACAAATGAAAAAACATACAGAGACAAATAAAAATACAAAGTAAAATGTAGTTACCTAGAAATTAGTTTTTGTAGTTTACAATGTGGGGATGACTAATCTGTCTGAGGGTTTCAACCTCTGAGACAATATCTCCAGCACTGGAGTTCGAGTCAAATTATGTGACTAATTGAAAGATATAGGCATGTTAATGATTTATTTTATCTTTATGCATACATGTCATAAACATAACCTATTGTAACAGTTTTTGTGCGTGTGTGTGTGTGTCTATGCGTATGTGTGTGCCTAGATGTCTGTGAACTAGAGTAGTAGGTGTCTGTCATATAGATTTTGATCTGTACCACCTAGATATCATAGCTGAGTTGTACAAGCAATGTCTTAATGATGAAAGACAGGTTCTGGGTATCAAAAAGTAAATCTGCCCATCAAATCAAATTTTATTGGTTACATGGTTAGCAGATGTTAATGCAACTGTAGAGAATTGCTTGTGCTTCTAGTTCCGACAATGCTGTAATATCTAACTACTAATCTAACAAATTCACAGCAACTACACACAAATGTAAAGGGATGAATAAGAATATGTACATATAAATATATGGATGAGCGATGGCCGTGCGGCATAGGCAAGATGCAGTAGAAGGTATAGAAGACAGTATACACATATGAGATGAGTAATGTAGGATATGTAAACATTAATAAAGTGGTGTTATTTAAAGTGACTAGTGATACCTTTATTGAGTCCATTTATTAAAGTGGCCAGAGATTTGAGTCTGTATGTTGGCAGCAGCCTCTCTATGTTAGTGATGGCTATTTAACAGTCTGATGGCCTTGAGATAGAAGCTGTTTTGATGCACCTGTACTGACCTCGCCTTCTGGATGATAGCGGGGTGAGCAGGCAGGGACTCGGGTGGTTGTTTTCCTTGATGATCTTTTTGGCCTTCGTGTGACATCGGGTGCTGTAGGTGTCCTGGAGGGCGGGTAGTTTGCCCCCGGTGATGCGTTTTGCCTTGCAGTTTAGGGCGGTGTAGTTGCCGTACCAGGCGGTGATACAGCCCGACAGGATGCTTTCGATTGTGCATCTGTAAAAGTTTGTGAGTGTTTTAGGTGACAAGCCAAATTTCTTCAGCCTCCTGAGGTTGAAGAGGCGCTGATGGACCACTTCAGTTTGTCCGTGATGTGTACGCCGAGGAACTTAAAACGTTTCACCTTCTCCACTACTGTCCTGTCGATGTGGATGGGGGGTGCTCCCTCTGCTGTTTCCTGAAGTCCACGATCATCTCCTTTGTTTTGTTGACGTTGAGTGAGAGGTTATTTTCCTGACACCACACTTCGAGGGCCCTCACCTCCTCTCTGTAGGCCGTCTCGTCGTTGTTGGTAATCAAGCCTACCACTGTAGTGTCGTCTGCAAACTTGATGAATGAGTTGGAAGCGTGCATGGCCACACAGTCATGGGTGAACAGGGAGTACAGGAGAGGGCTGAGAACGCACCCTTGTGGGGCCCCAGTGTTGAGGATTAGCGGGGTGGAGATGTTGTTTCCTACCTTCCCCACCTGGGGATGGCCCGTCAGAAAGTCCAGGACCCAGTTGCACAGTGCGGGGTCGAGACCCAGGGTCTCGAGCTTAATAACGAGTTTGGAGGGTACTATGGTGTTAAATGCTGAGCTGTAGTCAGTGAACAGCATTCTTACATAGGTATTCCTCTTGTCCAGATCGGTTAGGGCAGTGTGCAGTTTGCAGTGTAATGGCAATTGCATCGTCAGTGGACCTATTTGGGCGGTAATCAAATTGGAGTGGGTCTAGGGTATCAGGTAGGGTGGATGTGATATGATCCTTGACTAATCTCTCAAAGCACTTCGTGATAACAAAAGTGAATGCAACGGGGCGATAGACATTTACTTCTGTTACCTTAGCTTTCTTGGTAACAGGAACAATGGTGGCCATCTTGAAGCATGTGGGGACAGCAGACTGGGATAGGGATTGATTGAATATGTCCGTAAACACACCAGCCAGCTGGTCTGCGCATGCTCTGAGGACGTGGCTAGGGATGCCGTCTGGGCTGGCAGCCTTGTGAGGGTTAACACATTTAAATGTTTTCCTCACGTTGGCCACGGAGAAGGAGAGACCACAGGCTTTGGTAGCGGGCCATGTCAGTGGCACTGTATTGTCCTCAAAGCAAGCAAAGAAGTTGTTCAATTTGTCTGGATGAAGACGTTGACGGGGCTGGTTTTCTTTTTGTAATCCGTGATTGATTGTAGACCCTGCCACATATGTCTCGTGTTTGAGCCATTGAATTGTGACTCTACTTTGTCTCTATACTGATGCTTTGCTTGTTTGATAGCCTTGCAGAAGGAATAGCTGCACTGTTTGTATTCGGTCATGTTTCCAGTCACCTTGCCATGAACTTCTTACGACAACAATCCCGTCACCGGGACTGAGTTTGACAATAGCCAGTGAAAAATCAGAGCGCCAGATTCAAAACCACAAATCTAATAATTTCAATTTCTCAAACATAGGACTATTTTACAACATTTTATAGATACACTTCTCCTGAATCGAACCACGTTGTCCGATTTCAAAAAGGCTTTACAGCGAAAGCAAAACATTAGATTATGTTAGGAGAGTACATAGACACAAATAACCACACAGCCATTTTCCAAGCAACTAGATGCATCACAAATACCCAAAACACAGCTAAATGAAGCACTAACCTTTGACGATCTTCATCAGATGACACTCCTAGGACATCATGTTACACAATACATGCATTTTTTGTTCGATAAAGTTCATATTTATATCTAAAAACAGCATTTTACATTGGCGCGTGACGTTCAGAAAATATTTTCCCTCAAATACTGCCGGTGAATTAGCACAACAATTTACAAAAATACTCGTCATAAACGTTGATAAAATATTAAACTGTCATTCAAAGAATTATAGATGAACATCTCCTTTATGCTAACGCTGTGAAAGATTTCAAAATAACTTTACTGGGAAAGCACACTTTGCAATAATCTGAGTACTGCGCTCAGAAAAATACACTACGCAATACCGATAGCCGCCATTTTGGAGTCATCTAAAATATTAAATAGCATTAGAAATATTTACTTACCTTTGATGATCTTCATCAGAAGGCACTTCCAGGATTCCCAGGTCCACAACAAATGTTGTTTTCTTCAATAAACTACATAATTTATGTCCAAATAGCTCCTTGTTGTTTGCGCGTTCAGTTCAGCTACTCCAAACGTAGGAAGCGCGTGGAGAATGTCACGACAAAAAGTAAAAAAAAGTTATATTTACGTTCATTCAAAAAAGGTGTAATACAAATATTTCCATAATTGCACATTAAAACATGTTTCATTTAAAAGGGTCATCAGGAAGAACATTTCACCATCCAGTGGCTTCATTATTGGGCAGACACACAAGCATGCACGCACGCACGCACGCACGCGCACACACACACACACACACACACACACACACACACACACACACACACACACACACACACACACACACACACACACACACACACACACACACCTTGTGGTGTCATCTATGAGAATGTGTGCCAACACTCAAGACAAATATTTAAACACACTCACACTCTATCACACACTTACACTAACAAACAAAGGCAAAGTTGAGACTTCCTTCATAATGCTACGTCAGCAAAGAGAAAGTAAAACAAAGATCCTTGGGCACAAATAAATATGTAGGGGATGACATGGGTGTGACATGGTGAGGTAGGACCCAGGAGCAGAGAAGAGAAAGAGAGGAGGAAGCAGTGGTTAGAATAAACGTAAACACTTTACTGGAAAAAGTTCAACAGTAGGTACAAAGTAGAACTTGTGAAAACAACAAACACTCGATTACTCACTCAGGAGACAAATGCACATGTCAATGAAATCAAACTTCTGCAAAGAGTGACAGAAAACACATCTCTCTAAAAGGAAATCATAATTAGTAACAGAAAACTCTTTAGCGGCATTATAGTTTCTAGGAAGGTCTCTGCCACCCTCTGGTGACAGGTGGAACCATGACAGTGACCCACCCCCTTCTAGGAGCGGCTCTAGCCGCGGAGTCAGGGCAACCACCACGTAGTTGGTTGAAGTCCCGAACAAGTCCCGGGTCCAGGATGTCCCGGGCAGGCACCCACGCCTGCTCCTAGGGGGCCGTAGCCCTACCCAGTCCATCAGGTACTGTAGGTTTCCCAGGACCTGACGAGCCTCCAGCAGACGCCGGACGGTGTTGGCCGGGCGGCCATCAACAACTCGAGGTGGCGAAGGGGCAGGTGTTGGGGGGAGAAGGGACTGGTCCTTACCAGCTTGAGATGGTAGACATGGAAGGGTGGACAGACTCTCATTGACCTGGGGAGCTGGAGACGAATAGTCCTACGTAGAGCGGGGCGAGCTTCCGAGAGTCCACTTTTAAGGGGAGATCACTGGTGGACAGCTACACCCGTTGAGCTGGTCGAAGGAGCCGAAGGGGCCTTTGGTGCCAATTAGCCTGGTGTTGTTGATGGACAGAGGAGCGAAGCAAGGAGGATCGCGCTCTGGTCCAGGTGTAGCAACATCGTCGAATGAACACCTCTGCTGAGGGCACCCCACTTCGGCCTATTGTTCAGGAAACAAGGGGGGGGCGAACCCGAACTGATACTCAAATGGAGACAGTCTAGTAGACGAATTCGGCAGTGTGTTGTGAGCATATTCGGCCCAGACGAGGAACTTGCTCCAGTTGGTGTCCTAAGTGGAGACAAAACAGCGGAGTAACTTCTTCAGCTCCTGGTAGACTGTGGGTGGAACCCAGAGGAGAGACTGACCGATGCCCCCAGTCGCGCGACGAACTAGGTGCCATGGTCCGAGACAGCGTCCTAGGGGAGTCCTTGTAGTCGAAAGACATGGACAATCATGAGATCGGCTTTCTCCTTGGCCGAGGCAAGTTGGGTAGGGTGAAGAATGAGAATAAAGATAGATAACATCAAAAGAGAATGAAGGTAGATAACATCAAATAGCCAACAATTACAACGTGGGTAACAAATTGATTTAGCGCAAACTACTGGAAAATAGTGTGTGAAAACATATGCATGCCCTATTCTTCACTGTGAAAATGTTAATTTTGAATAACCAAATCAAATTCCCAGACACAGATTAAACCAAGTCCTGGATTAAAAAGTGCTGTCAATTGAGAAACTCCACCACACTTAATCTGTGTCTAGAAAACTGTCCCAAAATGTTCAGTTGGCATTGACCCTGATTGCCTCTTTAACCCTTACTATTTCTCATAGACATACCAAAGATTGCGTTTACAGCAGAACTAGGAGGAGAGCTATATACCGCCCTCTGTGAGAGAAACCAACCTGGCATTTAGCAATGTCTTCACAATTGTTGTCGACACCTACAACCCTGCATCAGGTAAAGAGTTGGAAGATACTATGGAAGAACTATCAAAGTGGTTGCGAAAAGAGTGGTTGCATCCCAAAAATCTCTCCTATATCCTGAAATGTGCACTCATTCACTACTCCCAAACAAATTTAAAAACATTGGATTGGTGTAGGCATAGGCTAGAGGGAGTTTCCATATATTATTCATATCCTTTCAAATCCATGAAAGGAAGTGAACAAGAGTACACTTTGGAAGAAAGAAGAGATTATTGGGACGCACCCAGTGTCTCATACTAACCCAATACAACCCCTCCTTAGCACTATCAACATTGCGTGCTTAAGTTAACAACCACATGTTGACACTGACGCACTGAATGACATATCTACAGTAACAAAAGGCATACATCAGTTGCAAAGTTTTAATTACACCCATGCACAGTATAATGTATGTTTCTTGTTATAGTTGCTTCTGACCTCATCTCTCCCTGCTACTCCTCTGATACAGGTATCTTCTGACCTCATCTCTTCCTGCTTCCCCTCTGATACAGGTGTTTTCTGACCTCATCTCTCCCTGCTTCCCCTCTGATACAGGTGTCTTCTGACCTCATCTCTCCCTGCATACCCTCTGATACAGGTGTCTTCTGACCTCATCTCTCTTTGCTTCCCCTCAGATAGAGGTGTTATCTGACCTCATCTCTCCCTGCTTCCCCTCTGATACAGGTGTCTTCTGACCTCATCTCTCCCTGCTACTCCTCTGATACAGGTGTCTTCTGATCTCATCTCTCCCTGCTACTCCTCTGATACAGGTGTCCTCTGACCTCATCTCTCCTTGCTACTCCTCTGATACAGGTGTCTTCTGACCTCATCTCTCCCTGCTACTCCTCTGATACGGGTATCTTCGATACGCCATTTATTTTGCTCAGTTCATCTTTCCCTCAAACCTGACTAGTCTCACAGGCCCTGCCGCTGAAAAACATCCCCACAGCATGATGCTGCCACCACCATGCTTCACTGTATGGATGGTGCCAGGTTTCCTTCAGACATGACGGTTGGCAATCAGGTCAAAAAGTTCAATCTTGGTTTCATCAGACCAGAGAATCTTGTTTCTCAAGGTCTGAGAGTCCTTTAGGTGCCTTATGGCAAACTCCAAGCGGGCTGTCATGTGCCTTTTACTGAGGAGTGGCTTCCGTCTGGCCAATCTACCATAAAGTTCTGATTGGTGGAGTGCTGCAGAGATGGTTGTCCTTCTGGCAGGTTCTCCCATCTCCACAGAGGAACTCTGGAGCTCTGTCAGAGTGACCATTTGGGTTCTTAATCACCTCGCTGACCAAGGCCCTTTTCCCCCGACTGCTTGGTTTGGCCGGGCGGCTTGCTCTCGGAAAAGTCTTGGTGGTTCCAAACTTCTTCCATTTAACAATGATGGAGGCCACTGTGTTCTTGGGGACCTTCAATGCTGCAGACATTTTTTGGTACCCTTCCCCAGATCTCTGCCTCGACACAATCCTGTCTCACAGCTGGAAACATCTGCTTTTCAGGTGCATCACAGGACAATAGGGATGAAACACATACAGTTGATAATATTTAATCCCTTTATATGTAGAATTACAACACATATTTGTTGAAATACCACAGTTAGCAAAATGTATTATTTTGATCCCAAATGATGACACATTTTGTTTTGGATTCAGAGGAAATAGTGAATGAAGACAGTGAATATGCTGGCAGGTACCCTAGCAGTTTGAGTATTGGCCCAGGAATAGAAAGCCGCTTGTTTGAAAAACTTAGCCAACAAGGTGAATACTCTGTTGATGTGCCCTTAACTAAGGCACTTATGCTTTTGCCGCCTGATGTTACATACACATAACAGTGTCTTTAACCTGTTGGGGATAGGGGGCAGTATTTGCACGGCCGGATAAAAAACTTACCCAATTTAATCTGGTTACTACTCCTGCCCAGTAACTAGAATATGCATATAATTGTTTGATTTGGATAGAAAACACCCTAACGTTTCTAAAACTGTTTGAATGGTGTCTGTGTGTATAACATAACTCATTTGGCAGGCCAAAACCTGAGAAGATTCCAAACAGGAAGCGCTCTCTCTGACCATTTCATGGCCTTCTTGATCATCTCTAACCAAAACAGGGGATCTCTGGCATAACGTGACATTTTCTAACGCTCCAATAGGCTCTCAGAAGGCGCCAGAACGATGAATGGTGGCTTTGCAGGCCATGGCTGAAAAACATTAGCGCATTTTGATAGTGGTTGATCAGAGGACAATGAGACTGGAGGCGCGTGCACGAGCCGACACCATGTTTACTTTCTCTCTCTTTGAACAAAAACAATGACTACCGGTCGGAATATTATCGCTTTTTTACGAGAAAAATAGCATAAAAATTGATTTTAAACAGCGGTTGACATGCTTCGAAGTACAGTAATGGAATATTTCGAAATTTTTGGTCACGAAACGCGTCGGGCGCGTCACCCTTCTTTACCCTTCGGATAGTGAAATGAACGCACTACCAAAACACCGCTATTTGGATATAACTATGGATTATTTGGGAATAAACCAACATTTGTTATTGAAGTAGAAGACCTGGGAGTGCATTCTGACGAAGAACAGCAAAGGTAATCAAACTTTTCTAATAGTAATTCTGAGTTTGGTGAGTACCACACTTGGTGGGTGTCAAAATAGCTAGTCTGTGATGGCCGGGCTATCTACTCAGAATATTGCAAAATGTGCTTTCACCGAAAAGTTATTTTAAAATCGGACATAGCGAGTGCATAAAGGAGTTCTGTATCTATAATTCTTAAAATAATTGTTATCTTTTTTGTGAATGTTTATCGTGAGTAATTTAGTAAATTCACCGGAAGTGTTCGGTGGGAATGCTAGTCACATGCTAGTCACATGCTAATGTAAAAAGCTGGTTTTTGATATAAATATGAACTTGATTGAACAAAACATGCATGTATTGTTTAACCTGTTATGAATAAGGGGCAGTATTTTCACGGCTGGATAAAAACGTACCCGATTTAATCTGATTATTACTCCTGCCCAGAAACTAGAATATGCATATAATTATTAGCTTTGGAGAGAAACCACTCCAAAGTTTCTAAAACTGTTTGAATGGTGTCTGTGAGTATAACAGAACTCATTTGGCAGGCCAAAACATGAGAAGATTCTGTTCAGGAAGTACCCTGTCTGACCATTTCTTCCCCTTGTTGATTCTCTCTATCCATTACAAAGGATCTCTGCTGTTACGTGACACTTCCTACGGCTTCCATTGGCCCTCAGAGCCCGGGAAAAAGCTGAATGACGTAATTCAAAGCCCTGGCTGAAACACACGAGCGCTTTTGCAAAGTGGTCTATCAGCAGACAAAAGGCTTAGGCGCGTGCCCGAGTCGACCCCGTGATGTATTTTCTTTCGGCTGTTTACCTAATTGCAGATTCCCGGTCGGAATATTATCGCTTTTTTACGAGAAAAATGGCATAAAAATTTCTTTTAAACAGCGGTTGACATGCTTCGAAGTACGGTAATGAAATATTTTGAAATCTTTTGGCACAAAATGTGCCATGCGCGCGACCCTTATTTACCATTGGGATAGTGTCTAGAACGCACGAACAAAACGTCGCTGATGGAACATAACTATGGATTATTTTGGACCAAACCTACATTTGTTATTGAAGTAGAAGTCCTGGGAGTGCATTCTGACGAAGAACATCAAAGGTAATCAAACTTTTCTAATAGTAAATCTGATTTTGGTGAGTGCTAAACTTGGTGGGTATCTAAATAGCTAGCCCTGTGATGCCGGGCTATCTACTGAGAATATTGTAAAATGTGCTTTCACCGAAAAGCTATTTTAAAATCGGACATATCGAGTGCATAGAGGAGTTCTGTATCTATAATTCTTAAAATAATTGTTATGTTTTTTGTGAACGTTTATCGTGAGTAATTTAGTAAATTCACCGGAGGTTTGCGGGGGGTATGCTAGTTCTGAACGTCACATGCTAATGTAAAAAAGCTGGTTTTTGATATAAATATGAACTTGATTGAACAAAACATGCATGCATTGTATAACATAATGTCCTAGGGTTGTCATCTGATGAAGATCATCAAAGGTTAGTGCTGCATTTAGCTGTCTTCTGGGTTTTTGTGACATTATATGCTAGCTTGAAAAATTGGTGTCTGATTATTTCTGGCTGGGTACTCTGCTGACATAATCTAATGTTTTGCTTTCGCTGTAAAGCCTTTTTGAAATCGGACAGTGTGGTTAGATTAACGAGAGTCTTGTCTTTAAAATGGTGTAAAATAGTCATATGTTTGAGAAATTGAAGTAATAGCATTTCTAAGGTATTTGAATATCGCGCCACGGGATTACACTGGCTGTTGAGTAGGTGGGACGCAAGCGTCCCACTGGCCCAGAGAGGTTAAACACCTGCTAACGTGTCTGTAAACCATCAAAATATAAAATAATATCACTGTCTCCTAGATGAAATGCCAATAAACACCTTCGCCACCATCTGGTGGCGGATCTTTGTAAATACCAAACTGGAAATCTTCATTCCAAATGGCATGCCTCTGCAGCTTGGCAACACGGTAGTTCTTCTTTTCTGAAATTCAATGCATGCAAAACGCTCATTAGATGTCCAGAGATGCTTGAGTAAAATTTCGAATAAAAACATTCATTTTTGGCTAAGTATAGCCGCTCTAAAAATTCACGTTGTGTATATGTAACATCAGGCGTTAAGTGATGCAAACCCCACATTTTATGATGCTTTATATACAATTACATTGTTTTTATATCACGTAAATTTATGAAAACTTATTAAACATATATATCAGTGTTAACTGCCTATGGGTGTCACGTCCTGACCATAGTAAGTGGTTATTTTCTACGGTAGAGTAGGTCAGGGCGTGACAGGGGGTGTTTGTCTATGTTTTGATTTCTATGTTCAGTTTCTAGTTTTGTATTTCTATGTTGGTTTTGTTTGGTGTGATCTCCAATTAGAGGCAGCTGGTCGTCGTTGTCTCTAATTGGAGGTCATATTTAAGCTGATGTTTGTCCCACCTGTTTTTGTGGGTGATTATATATTTTCAGTAGTGTTTGTTTCTCTCTGCGTCACGGTTTGTTGTTTTGTCATTTTCAGTTATTTATGTCTTGCAAAGTTTCACGGATTGAATAAAATTTGGAACTACAACCACGCTGCACTTTGGTTCGCTCCTTTCGACAGCCGTGACAGAATCACCCACCACCAAAGGACCAAGCAGCGTGGTATGGATCAGCAGGACAAATGGACTTGGGAGGAGATATTGGACGGGAAAGGACCCTGGAGGCAGGCTGGGGAGTTTCGCCGTCCTAAGGAGGAGATCGAGGCAGCAAGAGCGAAGAGGCGATACTACGAGGCGCTATATCCACCAAGAGGCAAGTGCAAGAGGCATCCCCCCCAAAAAATGTTTTGGGGGGCACACGGGGAGATTGGCAGAGTCAGATTGGAGACCTGAGCCAACTCCCCGTACTTACCGTGGGGAGCGAGTGACCGAGCAAGCACAGTGTTATGCGGTGATGGGCACTGTGTCGCCAGTGCGCACTCACAGCCCGGTGCGCTCGGTGCAAGCTCCTCACCGTTGTCGTGCTAGAGTTGGCCGACAGCCAGGAAGAAGTGCGCCAGCTCAGCGTATCTGGTCTCCAGTGCGTCTCTTCGGCCCAGGTTATCCTGCGCCTGCTCTAAGCACAGTACCCCCCGTTCACCAGCACAGCCCAGTTCGTCCTGTGCCAGCGCTCCGCCCTTGCTGGGCTCAAATACCCATCCAGCCAGGACGGGATGCCAGCCCTAAGCTCCAGACCTCCAGTGCGCCTCCACGGCCCAGTATACCCTGTGCCTGCTCTGCGCACCCAGTCTCCTGTGCATCTCCCCAGTCCGGTGAGACAGGTTCCAGCTCCACGTAGGAAGCCTCCAGTGATGATCAATGGTCCGAAGCCTCCAGTGATGATTCATGGCCCGGAGCCTGTAGTGATAATCCATGGCACGAAGCCTCCAGTGATGGTCCATGGCTCGGAGCCTGTAGGGATGATCCATGGCACGAAGCCTCCAGTGATGATCCATGGCCCAGAGCCTGTAGGGATGATCCATGGCACGAAGCCTCCAGTGATGATCCATGGCACGGAGCCTGCCGCGACGGTCCCCAGTTCGGAACCTACAGAGACGCTCTCCAGTCCGGAGCCTCCAGCGACGCTCTCCAGTCCGGAGCCTCCAGCGACGCTCCCCAGTCCGCAGCCTCCGGCGATGATCTACAGTCTGGTGGTACAGAAGCAGAGGGATCAGCGGGTGGAGCGGGGGTTACGCCCCGAACCCGAGCCGCCTCCTCCACGGGGGGATGCGCTGGATAAGAAGGTTCTGGGTACTGCACCTGAGCCACCATAGACATTAGTCACCCACCCTACCCTCCCTTTGTGTCTTTGTTTTTGGGGGGGGTTGTTGTTTGGGGGGGTTTTGTTGTTGTTTTGTGTAGGAGCGGTCAGAGTCCGCACATTTGGGGGGGGGGTACTGTCACGTCCTGACCATAGTAAGTGGTTATTTTCTACGGTAGAGTAGGTCAGGGCGTGACAGGGCGTGTTTGTCTGTTTTGTATTTCTATGTTCAGTTTCTATCTTTGTATTTCTGTTGGTTTTGTTTGGTATGATCTCCAATTAGAGGCAGCTGGTCGTCATTGTCTCTAATTGGAGGTCATATTTAAGCTGATGTTTGTCCCACCTGTTTTTGTGGGTGATTATATATTTTGAGTAGTGTTTGTTTCACTCTGCGTCATGGTTTGTTGTTTTGTCATTTTCAGTTATTTATGTCTTGCAAAGTTTCACGGATTTAATAAAATGTGGAACTACAAGGTCCCGTGTGGTTCAGTTGGTAGAGCATGGTGTTTGCAACGCTAGGGTTGTGGGTTTGATTCCCATGGGGGCCCAGTACGGAGAAAAAAAATGTATGAAATGTATACATTCAATACTGTAAGTCGCTCTGGATAAGAGCGGCTGCAAAACGACTAAAATGTACAACCACGCTGCACTTTGGTCTGTTCCTTTCGACAGTTGTGACAATGGGTCCCAATTTGCTTATGCAAAATAGCAAACTGCCCACCTTAACTGTATCTAATCACAAGAGGCTGGTGGCACCTTAATTGGGGATAACGGGCTCATGGTAATGACCGGAGCAGAAATAGTGGAATGGTATCAAATACCTCAAACACATGATTTCCATGTGTTTGATGCCATTCCATTTGCTCTGTTCTGGCCAGTATTATGAGCCGTTCTCCTCTCAGCAGCCTCTACTGTATCTAATAGACAGCAATGCAGTTGGGAGTTTTGAATACAGCAACTAGCATTTGCATGATATGCAATGCATTTTCAGACTGGTTGAAAAATGTTTGTGTACTAATATTTGCATGGAGTGAGCACTGTCTGTATACTCTGGCTGGCTGTATTTCATACATTATTCTGGTTCTCCTTGGGCAGTATTAATCACTGCTTAGTTTTAATGCAAAGAAAACTGTGTCCCTGTTTCTAAGGGCTAATTTGCTCCAGGGGTGCCACACTACTATGTCTGACCCTGTAAAAGCACACATTTCACTGCACCTATCTGGTTGGTGTATGTGATAGAGTGTATGTTATTGAGCCCCACAGTGGAGGTGTCATAAGATCCAGAGGTCAAACAGGGAAATAATTCCAATTGTTTTTCCACCATTCATTTTTCCTATGGGGGATTTTAGAAACACTTAAAATAAGGGATGTGTTTTGTGTAGGCTAACCCTGGAGTGACATTTTGATAACCATGTAAATCTCTTTCGGACAAGGTGACTTTTATCCCTTAGAAGGCTGAAGAAATTTGGCTTGGCACCTTAAACCCTGACAAACTTTTACAGATGCACAATTGAGAGCATCCTCTCGGGCTGTATCACCGCCTGGTACGGAAACTGCACCAATGCAGAGGGTGGTACGGTCTGCCCAACGCATCACTGGGAGCAAACTACCTGCCCTCCAGGACACCTACAGCATCCGATGTCACAGGAAGGCCAAAACGATAATCAAGGACAACAACCACCCGAGCCACTGCCTCTTCACCCCGTTGTCATCCAGAAGGCGAGGTCATTACAGGTGCATCAAAGCTGGGACCGAGAGACTGAAAAACAGCTTTTATCTCAAGGCCATCAGACTGTTAATTACTATTAAATAGCCATCACTAGCACATTAGAGGCTGCTGCCCTTTAATAATGAACGGCGCTCTCTTTAATAATGTTAACATATTTTGCATTACTCATCTCATATATACTGTTTTCTATACTATTCTACTGTACCTACTGTATCTTAGTCTATGCCACTCATACATTGCTCGTCCAAATATTTAAATATTCTTCATTCCATTCCTTTACTTTAGATTTGTGTGTATTGTTGTGAAATTGTTAGATATTACTGTTAGACATTACTGCACTGTTAGAGCTAGAAACACAAGCATTTCGTTACACTAGCAGTAACATCTGCTAAACACGTGTATGTGACAAATACAATTTGATTTCATTGTTTTTCTCCATTGTTGATGTGATTGTAACCTAGTAGCTACCCACAGTGGTGACCTGGAATAACCTCAACTTTCTGAGACCACACCTTAGCACAGGTGGCTATTGAATTGTTTGTCTACCTTACATGGCTGCGTTTCCGATTCTCTTCCCTTTTCCAGAAGGGTGCGCTTTACATTCCCTCATGCATTTAAAATAATTGGATTGGGGCAAGATTGGCTGAAGGGAGTTTCCCCCATTTTCCTCCCACCAGTACATTCCTTATTATGCTGAAACACGTCGATTGAAAAAAATAAATGCTATAGGCCCAGTAAATAAAGCTGTTTTCAACATTTTCAACTTTAAACCCACGAGTGCCTGGACCGTGGATTCTTCAAACTATTTCACACTGTTATTTTTAATGATAAGAGCAACGGTGGAGTTATTTTTATTTTTTCATACCTGTAGCGCTCCCGACACATTATCTCACGCTGACGTGGCCCTTTTACTTTCTCCGCTATTGCCACTCTCTCAGCTGAAACGGACATGGGTGTTTATCTAACACGAAGTAAGTAGGTGCACTTGTGTGTGGCACTCTGGCTCATACGAGTGGAGATCATATTTACTGGAAGACAGGCAATCTAAGTTAAGCTTACACACATTCAAAAAGAGAAGTCCTGCGTTTCATGAACAATATAATGTATACAGTATGTAGACTGCATTCCAAAACAATACATTTTCTAATGGGCATAATGTCTATAGTTACAAGATAGGTTTTGAACATGACACATATCAACTCTTTATTTATGATTAAAATAGTACTGTAGATTAAATATTTGACATTGGAGATATACATATATGACATTTGAGTTGCCAATGACACCATAGTGAAAACCAAAGATGGGGAAAACACATAGTGTCCTTGAGAAGAAATATTTGTATTAATTATTTTTCAGTTCAGGGGGGAAGATGTTAGGGATGGTTTCCCGGACACAGATTTAAACTCCATTGAGAATGCTTTTTAGTCCAGGACTAGGATTAATATGTGTCTGGAACATTATCCCAATATGTTTGCAAGTTACCACAGTATGAACATGAAAACATTTTAAACAGAGGAGCTATTATGCTATAATAATATATCTCACAATATCATAAAGTATGCATTTTTACAGATGATGTAAGTTACTATGTAGTGATGGACCATTGTGAGGGCGGGAATCTCGCACAGAAGATCAAAGATAGGAAGGAGACAGGGAACCCGTTCTTGGAAGAACAGGTTTCTGAACAAATAACCTATTGGTTGCGTTCCAGGCTGACTACATTGCAGAAGTTGCATTGAATCTACCAATGGTTGCATGCCAAGTCATCGACTGTACAGTTGGGCATCAGATTGTTGTATCATATCTTAGCTGATATGTTCACCTATCCAGGCATTGTGAGATCTGGCAGGCGTCTGCAATGTAGTCAGCCTGGAATGAAGCTATTTATATTCATGACTGCATCAAAACTGTTTTGTTTCAGACTAAACTTAAATTATGCACTGGAATTCTTCCCAGATCATGGACTGGCTTGTTGAGATCTGCATGGCCCTGAAGCATGTACACGACCAGGGCCTTCTTCACAGAGACCTGAGACCACAGGTACACAGTGGTCTGCTAAGTGGTTTTCAACCCTCTCCTCAGGGACCCCCAGCCATTCCATGTTTTGATCTATTCCAGAACTGCATTATGCAACGTCTGGGGGTCACTGAGGAAAGGTTTGAGAATACTAATGAACTGGCGGATTTAATTAAATGTTGTACATATTAATTATCTTCTTGAAAAAAGAAGTGTTAAAGGTCAAATGCAGCCATTTTTGTCTCAATATCAAATAATTTCTGGATAACAATTAAGCACCTTACTGTGATTGTTTTCAATATAAATGATCAAAAAGAAATACAAATTGCTTCTAGGCAAAAAGCTATTTCTCAAGCAAGAATGGTGCTAGTACTATCTGGAAGTGGTCTAAGTGGGTAGGGGAAAACTGAAAACTGTTATTGGCAGAGAGGTTTGGAACTCTTTCTTATTGGTCTATGATGTCACCAGACAGGCCAAAACTCCATCCTACCAAAACAGGCTGAAATTTCAGGCAGTCTTTTCAAACAGCTCTTACACAAAAAAGGCATTCTCATAATTTTCACAATTTCACAGTATTATTCCAATGCCATAGTGTGAAAATATATATAAAACATAGGGGAAGTTTTCCAGAATATAGCCTTTAGGTGGGACAATTAGCTGTTATTTGATGTGATATAAATAGTTCATTTCTTGTTTCTTTCACTCAACTAAATATTTCTTTTTTTTCTACACTAGAATATATTCTTCACAAAATTTGGGACACTTTGTTTGGGACATTTCGGAAGAGTCAATGAAAAGCATGGTACTTTTTTGATAATAATAAACTTGTTAAAATGTATTTTAGTAATACATAATAGAGTTACATCCTGTTTGATGACCGTGTGCTAATGTGTTTATTTCCTGCTACCGGTTCTTCAGAGGATGGAGCAGTGGCTTATTTAGGCCCAGAGATTCTGACAGAGGGACTTTATGAAAGCACAAGGTAAATTCAAAATTACAACAAACAAAAATATATTAAAGGGGAACTTCAACCCTGCGACATTATATGGTTGACAGAAGCGAAGACTCAATTTTTAATAGTGTTAGACATTTGCCTTCAATGTGAAATTACGATGGATAATGATTTATCAATGTACTTTGTTTCCTTTGCAGTGATATTTGGTCCTTGTGTGCTGTATGAGTTGTGCATGCTTCAGTGTGCAGTAAGTAACACCTCTATCTCCATATTTGCCCAGTGTTTCTTGACAGTTTGCTGCAGCAAGCACAATCAAGCTCATCCCCAAAATATTGGAAGGTTCTTATACATCTCT
This sequence comes from Salmo trutta, assembly GCF_901001165.1. Lineage (NCBI taxonomy): Eukaryota > Metazoa > Chordata > Actinopteri > Salmoniformes > Salmonidae > Salmo > Salmo trutta. The sequence goes on along the minus strand of NC_042964.1, from coordinate 22,804,781 downwards.
ACCAGAGAGCTTCTCATCTGAGCTCCGCGACCTCCTGTGTGACATCTTCCAACAAGACCCGACCATTAGGCCTTCAGCTGGTGACATCATGGCAAAACCCTTCATTATCAGTTTCCTCACAAAAAAAGGTTTGTTATGCAAGACCATATTAACTTTTCATATAATTTGATTGTTAATTAATGAATTAATCCATTCATCCATAAGTTCATTCATTCAATCAAATGATCTGTCTAAATAAATGTTCTATAGAGTGAGAAAACTATGGAGGAACTCCAGATCACCTTGTACAAGCTGAGAACTCTGGCAGATGGCTTGGAGAGTATGCACAAAGGCACCACCATAGGCAGTCTGACGGGAGGTGTTATTGGGGCAGCTGGAGGAATCACCTCTATAGTGGGGCTCATCCTGGCTCCCTTCACTCTGGGCACCTCCCTGATCTTCACTGGGGTTGGTGTTGGGGTGGCTGTCACTGTCGCTGGTGGAGCCACAGCAGGAGTATCGAACATCACCAACATGGTCAGTCAGTCCACCGACCGCCAAGGAATCAAGAACATCATCAAGGAGTTCCAGGAGAAGATGAGCTCTGTGGTGACATCTCTACACGACATCACTGAGGGTTTGGAGACACTGAGGCCAAGTGGCTCTTTTAACATAGGAAATGACAATTTCAACGCAAATGCCGGGGCGAGGTTTGGGAGGGGCCTGGGGTGCATACCAGAGCTCTTCCGACTTCTCCGGGTGGCCAACATTGGCAATGTGGTAGCCCAAACTGCCAGGGAAGTTCGTGTGGCAGAGGTGGCCACAGGAATATTTTCTGTTTTTTTTATTGTGGTTGATATCTTCTTCATCGCCATGGATGCCAAAGAGATCCACAACATCCGACAGGCAAAGGCGAATGAACAGCCGGGTGATACCAGTAAGTTAGAAGTGATGGACACAGACTCCACCACTGAGCTGAACCCTGCATGTGAAGAACCAAAGGCTGAGGTCAAGTCAGAGACCATGAAGTTCATCCAGAAAATCAGACAGACAGCTGAACAGCTACAGGAGAGCCTGGACGAACTGAGTGACATCATCTCATTCATTTCTTAGAGGACTGTTACTTAGACAACTGAGACTACTCAGTTAAATATATATATTTTTTTATATATATATTTTTTTCACCTTTATTTAACCAGGTAGGCAAGTTGAGAACAAGTTCTCATTTACAATTGCGACCTGGCCAAGATAAAGCAAAGCAGTTCGACAACATACAACAACACAGAGTTACACATGGAGTAAACAACATACAGTCAATAATACAGTAGAAAAAAATAAGACTATATACAATGTGAGCAAATGATGTGAGATAAGGGAGGTAAAGGCAAAAAAATGCCATGGTGGCAAAGTAAATAAAGTATAGCAAGAAAAACACTGGAATGGTAGATTTGTAGTTTGAAGAAAGTTCAAAGTTCAAATCTAAATAATATGGTGCAAAGGAGCAAAATAAATAAAATAAATAAATACAGTAGGGGAAGAGGTAGTAGTTTGGGCTAAATTATAGATGGGCTATGTACAGGTGCAGTGATCTGTGAGCTGCTCTGACAGCTGGTGCTTAAAGCTAGTGAGGGAGATAAGTGTTTCCAGTTTCAGAGATTTTTGTAGTTCGTTCCAGTCATTGGCAGCAGAGAACTGGAAGGAGAGACGACCAAAGGAGGAGTTGGCTTTAGGGGTGACCAGAGAGATATACCTGCTGGAGCGCGTGCTACAGGTGGGTGCTGCTATGGTGACCAGTGAGCGGAGATAAGGGGGGACTTTACCTAGCAGGGTCTTGTAGATGACCTGGAGCCAATGTGTTTGGCGACGATTATGAAGTGAAGGCCAGCCAACGAGAGCATACAGGTCGCAGTGGTGGGTTGTATATGGGGCTTTGGTGACAAAACGGATGGCACTGTGATAGACTGCATCCAGCTTGTTGAGTAGGGTATTGGAGGCTAATTTGTAAATGACATCGCCGAAGTCGAGGATTGGTAGGATGGTCAGTTTTACGAGGGTATGTTTGGCAGCATGAGTGAAGGATGCTTTGTTGCGAAATAGGAAGCCAATTCTAGATTTCACTTTGGATTGTAGATGATTGATGTGAGTCTGGAAGGAGAGTTTACAGTCTAACCAGACACCTAGGTATTTGTAGTTGTCCACAAATTCTAAGTTTGAACCGTCCAGAGAAGTTATGCTGGATGGGCGGGCAGGTGCAGGCAGCGATCGGTTGAAGAGCATGCATTTAGTTTTACTTGTGTTTAGGAGCAGTTGCAGACCACGGAAGGAGAGTTGAATGGCATTGAAGCTCGTCTGGAGGGTTGTTAACACAGTGTCCAAAGAAGGGCCAGAAGTATACAGAATGGTGTCGTCTGCGTAGAGGTGGATCAGAGATTCACCAGCAGCAAGAGCGACATCATTTATGTATACAGAGAAAAGAGTTGGCCCAAGAATTGAACCCTGTGGTACCCCCACAGAGACTGCCAGAGGTCCAGACAGTAGGCCCTCCGATTTGACACACTGAACTCTGTCAGAGAAGTAGTTGGTGAACCAGGCGACGCAATCGTTTGAGAAACCAAGGCTACTAAGTCTGCCGATGAGGATGTGGTGATTAACAGAGTCAAAAGCTTTGGCCAGGTCAATGAATATGGCAGCACAGTATTGTTTCTTATCGATGGCGGTTACGATGTCGTTTAGGACCTTGAGCGTGGCTGAGGTGCACCCATGACCAGCTCTGAAACCAGATTGCATAGCGGAGAGGGTGCGGTGGGATTCGAAATAGTCGGTAATCTGTTTGTTGACTTGGCTTTCGAAGACCTTAGAAAGGCAGGGTAGGATGGATATAGGTCTGTAGCAATTTGGGTCAAGAGTGTCACCTCCTTTGAAGAGGGGGATGACAGCAGCTGCTTTCCAATCTATGGGAATCTCAGACGACACGAAAGAGAGGTTGAACAGGCTAGTAATAGGGGTTGAAATAATTTCGGCAGATAATTTTAGAAAGAAAGGGTCCAGATTGTCAAGCCCAGCTGATTTGTAGGGGTCCAGATTTTGTAGCTCTTTCAGAACATCAGCTGAATGGATTTGGGAGAAGGAGAAATGGGGGAGGCTTGGGCGAGTAGCTGTGGGGGGTGCAGTGCTGTTGAATGCAGTAGGGGTAGTTAGGTGGAAAGCATGGCCAGCCGTAGAAAAATGCTTATTGAAATTCTCAATTATAGTGGGCTTATCGGTGGTGACAGAGTTTCCTATCCTCAGTGCAGTGGGCAGTTGGGAGGAGGTGTTCTTATTCTCCATGGACTTTACAATGTCCCAGAACTTTTTAGAGTTGGAGTTGCACGAAGCAAATTTCTGTTTGAAAAAGCTAGCCTTGGCGTTTCTAACTGTCTGTGTGTATTGGTTTCTAACTTCCCTAAAAAGTTGCATAACGCGGGGGCAGTTCGATGCTAATGCAGAACGCCACAGGATATTTTTGTGTTGGTTAAGGGCAGTAAGGTCTGGGGAGAACCAAGGGCTATATCTGTTCCTGGTTCTAAATTTCTTGAAAGGGGCATGCTTATTTAAGATGGAGAGGAAGGCATTTTTAAAAAATAACCAGGCATCCTCTACTGACGGGATGAGGTCAATATCCTTCCAGGATACCAGGGCCAGGTCGATTAGAAAGGCTTGCTCGTTGAAATGTTTCAGGGAGCGTTTGACAGTGATGAGTGGAGGTCGTTTGACCGCTGACCCATTACGGGTGCAGGCAATGAGGCAGTGATCACTGAGATCTTGGTTGAAAACAGCAGAGGTGTAATTAGAGGGCACATTGGTTAGGATGATATCTATGAGGGTGCCAGTGTTTGCGGCTTTGGGGTTGTACCTGGTGGGTTCATTAATAATTTGTGTGAGATTGAGGGCATCAAGCTTGCAGACTTGTTTACGCTGCTGTGCGTTTTTGTTGCCGTTTTTACTTTGCTACCTGACGGTTTTTACTTTTTCATTACCGTATATTTTTACTTTTTCCCTCACTCAACTTTTTTTTCATTCAACTTTCCTACCCCGGAGGTTTTATCTGGACATGGTTCGTCAGGACTTCAAACAGCCGAAGCTAAGTAACATTAACATGATGCCTTCTAATTGCAGTCGTTGTACTCATAATATACAGGAGAATGATCGCCTTACGGCAAGGATAGCTGTGCTGCAAGCCCAGCTTCAGACGCAATCGTTAGGCAAGGGTCATTTCAGTGTAGGAAAGGATGAAACAGCGTCTGTGCCACCAGCAAGTACAGATAGTAACGTTAGTATAAACCCCCTCGCACGGTCCCCGCAGCCGGACATCTTTCTCATGGCGTCTGGAGGGAAACGCTGTAGGAATGCTCAACCGGTGTCGCTTATTCAGCCGACAGAAACTTTCAACCGGTTCTCCCCGTTAAGCGAGTCGGAGTCGGAGGCCGAGACTTCTCTGGTCTCTGCTCCTCCCGTTGTGGGGTCTGAGACGCCGACGGCTCCCACCATTAGCTCTGACAAATTGAAAACCCTAGTCATTGGCGACTCCATTACCCGCAGTATTAGACTTAAAACTAATCATCCAGCGATCATACACTGTTTACCAGGGGGCAGGGCTACCGACGTTAAGGCTAATCTAAAGACGGTGCTGGCTAAAGCTAAAACTGGCGAGTGTAGAGAGTATAGAGATATTGTTATCCACGTCGGCACCAACGATGTTAGGATGAAACAGTCAGAGGTCACCAAGCGCAACATAGCTTCAGCATGTAAATCAGCTAGAAAGATGTGTCGGCATCGATTAATTGTCTCTGGCCCCCTCCCAGTTAGGGGGAGTGATGAGCTCTACAGCAGAGTCTCACAACTCAATCGCTGGATGAAAACTGTTTTCTGCCCCTCCCAAAAGATAGAATTTGTAGATAACTGGCCCTCTTTCTGGGATTCACCCACAAACAGGACCAAGCCTGGCCTGCTGAGGAGTGACGGACTCCATCCTAGCTGGAGGGGTGCTCTCATCTTATCTACGAACATAGACAGGGCTCTAACTCCTCTAGCTCCACAATGAAATAGGGTGCAGGCCAGGCAACAGGCTGTTAGCCAGCCTGCCAGCTTAGTGGAGTCTGCCACTAGCACAGTTAGCGTAGTCAGCTCAGCTTTCCCCATTGAGACCGTGTCTGTGCCTCGATCTAGGTTGGGCAAAATTAAGAATGGCGGTGTTCGCTTCAGTAATCTTACTAGTATAAAGACCTCCTCCATTCCTGCCATTATTGAAAGAGATTGTGATACTTCACATCTCAAAATTGGGTTACTTAATGTTAGATCCCTCACTTCCAAGGCAGTTATAGTCAATGAACTAATCACTGATCATAATCTTGATGTGATTGGCCTGACTGAAACATGGCTTAAGCCTGATGAATTTACTGTGTTAAATGAGGCCTCACCCCCTGGTTACACTAGTGACCATACCCCCCGTGCATCCGGCAAAGGCGGAGGTGTTGCTAACATTTACGATAGCAAATTTCAATTTACAAAAAAAAAACAATGACGTTTTCGTCTTTTGAGCTTCTAGTCATGAAATCTATGCAGCCTACTCAATCACTTTTTATAGCTACTGTTTACAGGCCTCCTGGGCCATATGCAGTGTTCCTTACTGAGTTCCCTGAATTCCTATCGGATCTTGTAGTCATAGCAGATAATATTCTAATTTTTGGTGACTTTAACATTCACATGGAAAAGTCCACAGACCCACTCCAAAAGGCTTTCGGAGCCATCATCGACTCAGTGGGTTTTGTCCAACATGTCTCTGGACCTACTCACTGCCACAGTCATACTCTGGACCTAGTTTTGTCCCATGGAATAAATGTTGTGGATCTTAATGTTTTTCCTCATAATCCTGGATTATCGGACCACCATTTTATTGCGTTTACAATTGCAACAAATAATCTGCTCAGACCCCAACCAAGGAAGATTAAAAGTCGTGCTATAAATTCTCAGACAACCCAAAGATTCCTTGATGCCCTTCCAGACTCCCTCTGCCTACCCAAGGACGTCAGAGGACAAGAATCAGTTAACCACCTAACCGAGGAACTCAATTTAACCTTGCGCAATACCCTAGATGCAGTTGCACCCCTAAAAATTAAAAACATCTGTCATAAGAAACTAGCTCCCTGGTATACAGAAAATACACGAGCTCTGAAGCAAGCTTCCAGAAAATTGGAACGGAAATGGCGCCACACTAAACTGGAAGTCTTCCGACTAGCTTGGAAAGACAGTACCGTGCAGTATCGAAGAGCCCTCACTGCTGCACGATCATCCTATTTTTCCAACTTAATTGAGGAAAATAAGAACAATCCGAAATTTCTTTTTGACACTGTCGCAAAGCTAACTAAAAAGCAGCATTCGCAAATGGAGGATGGCTTTCACTTCAGCAGTAATAAATTTATGAACTTCTTTGTGGAAAAGATCATGATCATTAGAAAGCAAATTACGGACTCCTCTTTAAATCTGGGTATTCCTCCAGGGCTCCATTGTCCTGAGTCTGCACAACTCTGCCAGGACCTAGGATCAAGGGAGATACTAAAGTGTTTTAGTACTATATCTCTTGACATAATGATGAAAATAATCATGGCCTCCAAACCCTCAAGCTGCATACTGGACCCTATTCCAACTAAACTACTGAAAGAGCTGCTTCCTGTGCTTGGCCCTCCTATGTTGAACATAATAAACGGCTCTCTATCCACCAGATGTGTACCAAGCTCACTAAAAGTGGCAGTAATAAAGCCTCTCTTGAAAAAGCCGAATCTTGACCCAGAAATTATAAAAAACTATCGGCCTATATCGAATCTTCCATTCCTCTCAAAAATTTTAGAAAAAGTTGTTGCGCAGCAACTCACTGCCTTCCTGAAGACAAACAATGTATACGAAACGCTTCAGTCTGGTTTTAGACCCCATCATAGCACTGAGACTGCACTTGTGAAGGTGGTAAATGACCTTTTAATGACGTCAGACCGAGGCTCTGCATCTGTCCTCATGCTCCTAGATCTTAGTGCCGCTTTTGATACCATCGATCACCACATTCTTTTGGAGAGATTGGAAACCCAAATTGGTCTACATGGACAAGTTCTGGCCTGGTTTAGATCTTATCTGTCGGAAAGATATCAGTTTGTCTCTGTGAATGGTTCGTCCTCTGACAAATCAATTGTAAATTTTGGTGTTCCTCAAGGTTCCGTTCTAGGACCACTATTGTTTTCACTATATATTTTACCTCTTGGGGATGTTATTCGAAAACATAATGTTAAATTTCACTGCTATGCGGACGACACACAGCTGTACATTTCAATGAAACATGGTGAAGCCCCAAAATTGCCCTCGCTAGAAGCCTGTGTTTCAAACATAAGGAAGTGGATGGCTGCAAATTTTCTACTTTTAAACTCGGACAAAACAGAGATGCTTGTCCTAGGTCCCAAGAAACAAAGAGATCTTCTGTTGAATCTGACAATTAATCTGGATGGTTGTACAGTCGTCTCAAATAAAACTGTGAAGGACCTCGGCGTTACTCTGGACCCTGATCTCTCTTTTGAAGAACATATCAAGACTGCTTCAAGGACAGCTTTTTTCCATCTACGTAACATTGCAAAAATCAGAAACTTTCTGTCCAAAAATGACGCAGAAAAATTAATCCATGCTTTTGTTACTTCTAGGCTCGACTACTGCAATGCTCTACTTTCCGGCTACCCGGATAAAGCACTAAACAAACTTCAGTTAGTGCTAAATACGGCTGCTAGAATCCTGACTAGAACCAAAAAATTTGATCATATTACTCCAGTGCTAGCCTCCCTACACTGGCTTCCTGTTAAGGCAAGGGCTGATTTCAAGGTTTTACTGCTAACCTACAAAGCATTACATGGGCTTGCTCCTACCTATCTTTCCGATTTGGTCCTGCCGTACATACCTACACGTACGCTACGGTCACAAGACGCAGGCCTCCTAATTGTCCCTAGAATTTCTAAGCAAACGGCTGGAGGTAGGGCTTTCTCCTATAGAGCTCCATTTTTATGGAATGGTCTGCCTACCCATGTGAGAGACGCAGACTCAGTCTCAACCTTTAAGTCTTTACTGAAGACTTATCTCTTCAGTAGGTCCTATGATTAAGTATAGTCTGGCCCAGGAGTGTGAAGGTGAACGGAAAGGCTGGAGCAACGAACCGCCCTTGCTGTCTCTGCCTTGTCGGTTCCCCTCTTCCCACTGGGATTCTCTGCCTCTAACCCTTTTACAGGGGCTGAGTCACTGACTTACTGGTGTTCTTCCATGCCGTCCATGGGAGGGGTGCGTCACTTGAGTAGGTTGAGCCACTGACGTGGTCTTCCTGTCTGGGTTGGCGCCCCCCCCTTGGGTTGTGCCGTGGCGGAGATCTTTGTGGGCTATACTCGGCCTTGTCTTCGGACGGTAAGTTGGTGGTTGTAGATATCCCTCTAGTGGTGTGGGGGCTGTGCTTTGGCAAAGTGGGTGGGGTTATATCCTGCCTGTTTGGCCCTGTCCGGGGGTATCATCGGATGGGGCCACAGTGTCTTCTGATCCCTCCTGTCTCAGCCTCCAGTATTTATGCTGCAGTAGTTTATGTGTCGGGGGGCTAGGGTCAGTCTGTTACATCTGGAGTATTCTCTTGTCTTATCCGGTGTCCTGTGTGAATGTAAATATGCTCTCTCTAATTCTCTCTTCTCTCTTTCTTTCTTTCTCTCGGAGGACCTGAGCCCTAGGACCATGCCTCAGGACTACCTGGCATGATGACTCCTTGCTGTCCCCAGTCCACCTGGCCATGCTGCTGCTCCAGTTTCAACTGTTCTGCCTGCGGCTACGGAACCCTGACCTGTTTCACCGGACGTGCTTGTTGCACCCTCGACAATTACTATGATTATTATTATTTGACCATGCTGGTCATTTACGAACATTTTAACATCTTGACCATGTTCTGTTATAATATCCACCCGGCACAGCCAGAAGAGGACTGGCCACCCCTCATAGCCTGGTTCCTCTCTAGGTTTCTTCCTAGGTTTTTGGCCTTTCTCAGGAGTTTTTCCTAGGGAGTTTTTCCCAGCCACCGTGCTTCTTTCACATGCATTGCTTGCTGTTTGGGGTTTTAGGCTGGGTTTCTGTACAGCACTTTGAGATTTCAGCTGATGTACGAAGGGCTATATAAATAAATTTGATTTGATTTGATTTAGAATGGCTGGGGTGTTAAGCATGTCCCAGTTTAGGTCGCCTAGTAGCACGAGCTCTGAAGATAGATGGGGGGCAATCAGTTCACATATGGTGTCCAGAGCACAGCTAGGGGCCGAGGGGGGTCTATAGCAGGCGGCAACGGTGAGAGACTTGTTTTTGGAGAGGTGGATTTTTAAAAGTAGAAGTTCAAATTGTTTGGGTACAGACCTGGATAGCAGGACAGAACACTGCAGGCTATCTCTGCAGTAGATTGCAACACCGCCCCCTTTGGTCGTTCTATCTTGTCTGAAAACGTTGTAGTTAGGGATGAAGATTTCACAGTTTTTGGTGGACTTCCTAAGCCAAGATTCAGACACAGCTAGGACATCCGGGTTGGCAGAGTGTGCTAAAGCAGTGAATAAAACAAACTTAGGGAGGAGGCTTCTAATGTTAACATGCATGAAACCAAGGCTATTACGGTTACAGAAGTCATCAAAAGAGAGCGCCTGGGGAGTAGGAGTGGAGCCAGGCACTGCAGGGCCTGGATTCACCTCTACATCCCCAGAGGAGCAGAGAAGAATAAGTATGAGGGTACGGCTAAAAGCTATAAGAATTGGTCGTCTGTGACGTCCAGAATAGAGAGAAAAAGGAGCAGGTTTCTGGGGGCGATAAAATAGCTTCAAGGTATAATGTACAGACAAAGGTATGGTGGGATGTGAGTACAGAGGAGATAAACCTAGGCATTTAGTGATTATGAGAGAGATATTGTCTCTAGAAACATCATTGAAACCAGAAGATGTCATAGCATGTGTGGGTGGAGGAACTGAGAGGTTGGATAAGATATAATGAGCAGGGCTAGAGGCTCTACAGTGAAATAAGCCAATAAACACTAACCAGAACAGCAATGGACAAGGCATATTGACATTAAGGAGAGGCATGCTTAGCCGAGTGATCAGAGGGTCCAGTGAGATTCAGACAGCTAGCCGGGCCATAGGTAGCAAGCTGGTGGGAGATGGGAGGGAGGTCTGTTTTTAGCAGAATGCAGAAACAAGAAATAGAACAGAAACACAGGTATTGGCAGTCTGACTCTGACACCCTGATAGGCCTACAGATTGTAATCATGAGCAAATTCCTTTATCCATTCTGAAATGCGTGCACAAATCACCTATAGTAGGTAGTAGAGACGTAAGTATTTGTCCCAGACGGCTCTGCTACTGAGCTTGTTCCTAGGTAGTTACAGTCAACATGATTTGATCTGAATATTATTTTCTCACAACAAATTATATCAGGTATATTACACAACTACAACATTGTCCATTGATTCAATCTAATACTAGTTTACATTAAGTAGTGATTGTATAAAATTGACATTGTTGCAATAAAACGTTTTGAAGAATTTTATTGAAATGATTCAGGGAAAACAAAGTGTATTCAATAAAAGTTTGGCCTAGAAATGCCTGCTAACAAACATAATAAAGGAGATTTAAACTTAATATACTTTGTGAGTGTTTAAAACATTAAACAGTCATATACACTGAGTGCACAAAACATTAGGAACGCCTTCCTAATATTGAGTTGCACCCCCTTTTGCCCTCAGAACAGCCTCAATTCATCTGGGCATGGACTCTACAAGGTGTCAAAGGAGTTCCACAGGGATGCTGGCCTATGTTGACTCCAATGCTTGCCACAGTTTTGTCATGTTGGCTGGATGTCCTTTGGTGATGGACCATTCTTGTTACACACGGGAAACTGTTGAGCATGGAAAACAGATTGTAATCAGCGATGCAGTTCTTGACACACTCAAACTGGTGCGCCTGGCACCTACTACCATACCCCATTCAAAGTAATTTAAATATTTTGTCTTACCCATTCACCCTCCGAATGGCACACATACACAATCCATGTCTCAATTGTCTCAAGGTTTAAAATAACATTTTTTAACCTGTCTCCTCCCCTTCATCTACACTGATTGATGTGACTTTAACAAGTGACATCAATAAGGGATCATAGCTTTCACCTGGATTCACCTGGTCAGTTGATGTCATGGAAAGAGCAAGTGTTAGAAATGTTTGGTACACTCAGATTATATACAGATATAGGTAAAACAATGTAAATAATATTGCAAGTTGAATCAATTTGAAACTTTGCTTAAACAACCTGCATTATAATCAGTTTACTAAATTTATGAATTAAATCACACTGACAGATTACAATGAGTTGTACTGCATTTTTGCACAGACTTAAACTATTTTACTCCATAAAAGTGTCTCCTGAGATGTTCTGTATACAGCTATTTCTGTAAACTCTTTCTTATTCAGTATCCCTTGTCCCTTACCCTCAATTTGTCTTCTCAGTTCATCCAGCAGGATTTGCTGTTGTTCCTCTCTGAACTCTGTGGTGTTGATCCTCAATGTCAAATCGTGAAGCTTCCTCTCCTGAAACGTAAAAAAAGGAATTTCAACAAATATGTAATAACATTTTTTTAGGCAGACCATATTTCATATTGCACAACAGCTGATGAAACAAAAAATTGGATCCGTGTTTTTTCCTGTCTACACAGGACCTTCTAATCAGCAGATTTGCATGGGCAAGAGTTTTGGTTTTCCATTGTGAAATCACCATACAGTAAATTTGTTAATAGACCAATACAAAAGTTGTTGGTTCGAATCCCTGAGCCAACAAGGTGAAATGTGCCCTTTACCCTAATTACTCCTATAAGTCGCTCTGGATAAGAGTTTCTGCTAAATGACTAAACATGTAAATGTCAAATAACAAAGACAGTTTCAAACCTATCAACCAATAACAGCTAGTTTTCAGTTTTCCTCTCCCAACTCAGACCACTAAAAAAGCAATTTTCTGACCACTTTATTGGACATCTATTACAGTAAGGTACTTAATTGTTTGACCTACTGGTCAATGATGATGGCACTTTAACATGTAGACAGGTGAAAATACAATGCACATTTCACCTTTATGCTCAGTCTCCACTCTCCATCCTCTCCATCAGGCTCTCACTGGTGCTCAGTCTGCTCTCCATGGCTGTCAGCTGTGCTACTTGAGCTATGACAATACATATGACATTCTGTATTTTAGCAGCTATTGATTATCATTCTGAACATTTTAATATACTGCTCAAAAAAATAAAGGGAACACTTTAACAACACAATGTAACTCCAAGTCAATCACACTTCTGTGAAATCAAACTGTCCACTTAGGAAGCAACACTGATTGACAATAAATGTCACATGCTGTTGTGCAAATGGAATAGACAACAGGTGGAAATTATAGGCAATTAGCAAGACACCTCCAATAAAGGAGTGGTTCTGCAGGTGGGGACCACAGACCACTTCTCAGTTCCTATGCTTCCTGGCTAATGTTTTGGTCACTTTTGAATGCTGGCGGTGCTTTCACTCTAGTGGTAGCATGAGACAGAGTCTACAACCCACACAAGTGTCTCAGGTAGTGCAGCTCATCCAGGATGGCACATCAATGCGAGCTGTGGTAAGAAGGTTTGCTGTGTCTGTCAGCGTAGTGTCCAGAGCATGGAGGCGCTACCAGGAGACAGGCCAGTACATCAGGAGATGTAGAGGAGGCCGTAGGAGGGCAACAACCCAGCAGCAGGACCGCTACCTCCGCCTTTGTGCAAGGAGGAGCAGGAGGAGCACTGCCAGAGCCCTGCAAAATGACCTCCAGCAGGCCACAAATGTGCATGTGTCTGCTCAAACGGTCAGAAACAGACTCCATGAGGGTGGTATGAGGGCCCGACGTCCACAGGTGGGGGTTGTGCTTACAGCCCAACACCTTGCAGGACCTTTGGCATTTGCTAGAGAACACCAAGATTGGCAAATTCGCCACTGGCGCCCTGTGCTCTTCACAGATGAAAGCAGGTTCACACTGAGCACATGTGACAGACGTGACAGAGTCTGGAGATGCCGTGGAGAACGTTCTGCTGCCTGCAACATCCTCCAGCATGACCGGTTTGGCGGTGGGTCAGTCATGGTGTGGGGTGGCATTTCTTTGGGGGGCCGCACAGCCCTCCATGTGCTTGCCAGAGGTAGCCTGACTGCCATTAGGTACCGAGATGAGATCCTCAGACCCCTTGTGAGACCATATGCTGGTGCGGTTGGCCCTGGGTTCCTCCTAATGTAAGACAATGCTAGACCTCATGTGGCTGGAGTGTGTCAGCAGTTCCTGCAAGAGGAAGGCATTGATGCTATGGACTGGCCCGCCCGTTCCCCAGACCTGAATCCAATTGAACACATCTGGGACATCTTGTCTCACTCCATCCACCAACGCCACGTTGCACCACAGACTGTCCAGGAGTTGGCGGATGCTTTAGTCCAGGTCTGGGAGGAGATCCCTCAGGAGACCAGCCGCCACCTCATCAGGAGCATGCCCAGGCGTTGTAGGGAGGTCATACAGACACGTGGAGGCCACACACACTACTGAGCCTCATTTTGACTTGTTTTAAGGACATTACATCAAAGTTGGATCAGCCTGTAGTGTGGTTTTCCACTTTAATTTTGAGTGTGACTCCAAATCCAGACCTCCATGGGTTGATAAATTGGATTTCCATTGATTATTTTTGTGTGATTTTGTTGTCAGCACATTCAACTATGTAAAGAAAAAAGTATTTAATAAGATTATTTCATTCATTCAGATCTAGGATGTGTTATTTTAGTGTTCCCTTTATTTTTTGAGCAGTGTATATTCACAAAAATAAGTGATTGTTCAAAAGATTTTGATTACATTTGTTCTCTCTGTGTAGGAGAGCAACATTCACCTCCATGTTCCTCAGTCTTTCCACTTGGCTCTCTGCAGCTGACAGTCTGGTCTCCATGATTGTGAGCTGTGCTGCTTGATCAAACAACAGTATCATGTGACATTTTCTTTGTTAGCAGCTGATTCCCAAGTTTCAAGGGGAAGTTAACACATTTTTACATGTGACCTTTTTTTCACTCTTTCTGTGCTTCTAGTTAATCCCCCCCAAAAGTTTTTGTTCATATTTATCCAGACAGAGATTCTGATGTAATATTAGTTGGGTTGGAATGTTTTATAACATGTTTTAGACACATTTTAATAATGTATTGTAACCTATGGCAAGTGATGACTCTGTAACTAAACCAAATATACAAATAATTTTAAAAACAGTTTGGGGGAACAACTACAAACACAGAAAGAGTGAAAATTAGGCCGCATATAAAAATGGCCGAACTTCCCCTTTAAGTTCAAAACTTTATCTTCAGCTTACAGGCATGTGGCTCAAATACACATTCTCATTCTGAACCCTTGAATACATGATATAGATAATATATCTGTTTAAACATTTTATTTGGATTACTTTCATTACCCCTGTTGGAGTCAACAACAGCCTCAATGTTTTTCAGTTCCTCCAACTGTTCTCTGTAGCTGTCAGTCGGGCCTTCATGGCTCCTAGTTCCATCAGTAGGTTACAGCCGCTGATTGTCTTGGCTAGGGCTGGTGCTTGGATCTGAGAAGAACTTCACTCTACGCCCTGTGCCTGTTCAGGCCGAATCTGTACCGTGATGTCATTCAGGTTGACTTCTCCAGCATCTTCACTGGGCGTTTGAGTCCCACACAGGCACGGCAGCACCAGGGTCTGAGTCGGTCCTTCATTCTACAACTTGTACGCAAATAGTATCAAAATTCACACAAAACCTCTCGGCTACCTGGGTAGCTCGTTGTGCTGTCTCTTTCCTTTATATACCTTTCCATGTGAAACATTACGCAATGTTACAGTGTCGTTAGGACGCAGGGAAAAAAAGAGACATGTTCAAGGACTCAATGAAAAATGTATAAAATAGAACTATTCAAACAGAGTATTCTTAGGCAGCATGGATATTGTCATTTAGCTTGATGCTTTTATGCAGCGTCTTACAGAACAATTTGTGACTCCAATGGGAATTGAACTCACGACTCTGAAGTCTTACCGACTGAGTCACACAGGACCACATGGAGAATGTGTACACGGTTAATGTGATTCTTTGGGTTCACCTGAGGTCAAGTCTGTCCTTGTGTTTGTTTACAGATGGCCATTCACAGACATGTCCATTTTCCAGGATACAGGTGCAACACAAACAAGTACCGGATACTAACAGGCTGCTAAATATGAACGTTTTTGAAATATATCTGTTGTTTGTACTTCAACAGGGTTTACCAGTGTGTATTTTGCCATGAAAAATGCTACCATCAGGCCAAAAGACAGATTTGGTGCATTGTACTGATCTTTATTATTTTACCATGAAGAAACGTTCATGCATAATGTTTCAGAAACATTTCAGTCAATGTTTTATTAACATAATTCCATACAATCATCATGCACCTTCATGTATTAATAGATTGAAACTGATCATTTTGCAGTTACTTACTATTTTAATACAATTTGTTTCATGAAAATAATATACAGATCAAATCAATCCCGACAGTTATGATATAAAATGAATCATTTCAGAAGTAGAGGTGTCTGTGATATAGATGTTGATCTGTACCACTTAGTTATCATAACTGAGTTGTACAAGCCATGTCTTAAGGATGAAAGTGAGTTTCTGGCTATCAAAAAGGACATCTGCCCATACCGGTCTATTACAGAGAAGTTCAATATTAAAGTATGATTGGATGTGTTGTTTATGCATCTCGTACAATCACTGAGTAGGTCAGTCGTCTAAGTAACAGTCCTCTATCTTAGGAATGAATGAGATGACGTCACTCAGTTCGTCCAGGCTCTGCTGTAGCTGTTCAGCTGTCTGTCTGATCGTCTGGATGAACTTCATGGTCTCTGACTTGACCTCAGCCTTTGGTTCTTCACATGCAGGCTTCAGCTCAGTGGTGGAGTCTGTGTCCATTACTTCTAACATACTGGTATCACCTGGCTGTTCATTCGCCTTCGCCTGTCGGATGTTGTGGATCTCTCTGGCATCCATGGCGATGAAGAAGATATCAACAGCTACAAAAAAAGCTGAAAATATTCCTGTGGCCACCTCTGCCACACGCACTGCCCTGGCAGTTTGGGCTGCCACCTTGCCAATATTGGCCACCCGGAGTAGTCTGAAGAGCTCTATTGTGCCCGCAAGGCCTTTCCCAGCCCTCACCCCAGCACTAGCAGCGGCCTCTACATTGAAACCGGCACGTTTTATCTGAGAAGAGCTACTTTGCATGAGTGTCTCCAAACCCTCAGCGATGTCTTGTAGAGATGTCACCACAGAGTTCATCTTCTCCTGGAACTCTTTGATGATGTTCTTGATGGCTAGGCGGTCGGTGGACTGATTGACCATGTTGGTGATGTTCGATACTCCGGCTGTGGCTCCACCAGCGACAGCCACCCCAATACCTACCCCAGTGACGATCAGGGAGGCGCCCAGAGTGAAGGGAGCCAGGATGAGCCCCACTATAGAGGTGATTCCTCCAGCTGCCCCAATAACACCTCCCGTCAGACTGCCTATGGTGGTGCCTTTGTGCATACTCTCCAAGCCATCTGCCAGAGTTCTCAACTTTTCCAAGGTGGTCTGGAGTTCCGCCACAGTTTTCTCACTCTATAGAAATGCATGAATACATTTAGATTAATGAATGAATGGAAATGTAGATGGTTGGATGGATAAACATACATATTGAACAATTGATTGATTGATTGATTGATTGCAATTGTATAGCAAACCTTTTTTGTGATGAAACTGATAATGAAGGGCTTTGCCATGATGTCACCAGCTGAAGGCCTAATGGTCGGGTTTTGTTGGAAGATGTCACACAGGAGGTCGCGGAGCTCAGATGAGAAGCACTCTGGGAGAGATGGGTAAGAACCTCCCAATATTTGGGGGATGAGCTTGATTGTGTTCTCCGCAGTGAACTGTGAAGAAAGAACTGTCTATGATCAACCAATATCCTTTAGCTAGGTGGTGGACAGGCAACATAGAATGCATTCAATATGTGTCGGAATAATTGGATGTTGATTCACCCTTCAAGTCAGAATTTTGCAACCCGAGTTTACAACTTTTGGTATATGATCTTTTAACTTTTCAGCTGAAAAGTGACTATACAGAGCAATCTTACAATCTTAATAATTTTGATAAAATACAGGTAGTTAGTTTAACTTTGTCAATGTTAGCTAGCTTAAGAAAGCTGGGTAGATGCTATTATTCCATTCGTTGAAGAATTATTCCTACTTTAAAACCATTTGACTACACTCAACTTCACCAACTGGAAAATGCGAAATTACAATGGGCATTTGAGGATTACTTACTGCACCCTGAAGCATACACAACTCATACAGCACACATCCCAAGGACCAAATATCACTGCAAATGATGGAAAATAAATACATTAATTCTCATGTAATTCTCATTACTTTACACTGCATAACCCTCACACTTATATTTTAACACTTATAACCCCATTATAAAGCCTTCATAGATATGTCATAAACATATCCTGTGTATGCGTGTGTGTGTGTGTGTGTGTGTGTGTGTGTGTGTGTGTGTGTGTGTGTGTGTGTGTGTGTGTGTGTGTGTGTGTGTGTGTGTGTGTGTGTGTGTGTGTGTGTGTGTGGTTGTGTGGGTGTGTGGTTGTGTGGGTGTGTGGGTGGGTGGGTAGTAACAGCCATGACAGCTGATCTCTGCAAATGCAAATGTCAACTTATTTTACAGTTTCCTTATTGTCTTGGTCATCTTATTGGCCTGGCTTACCTAACATACAGTATGGCTTGTGACATCACTTTGTCACATTTTATGTCATTTTATGATACCATATCATAGGCCTTGTGACAGAAGGTTCAAGTTATAGTAAATGATTGATTATCCACCCTGAAATGTTTTGTTAGCTTTAGTGATTTAATTCTCACCTCACTATACCTTCAACATTTTGGGTAATTACTAACTATTTAATCAATATCTTAAAAAAAAAAATCAGGAATATATATTTAAATATACATCTTAAATATTTTCTACCTTTTGGTGTCATACATTTCACCAGTCAGAATCTCTGGGCCTAAATAACCCACCATTCCATCCTCGTTGGTAGTCCTAATAAAAAAAATTGGAACATTAACACAAAAAAATACTAAAATGCTCATTTATGTAATCAAAAATAAACTATTAATGTATTTAACTATTAATATATGTTGTGTAAATTCATCATGAGCCAAGTAACATACTTTTCATTGACACTTCCAAACGCACCCAAACGAAGTGTTTCAAATTCTGTGAGGAGTATGCTCTAGTATAGATAATAAAATATAATTGTACAGTTGAGGCATTAAGCAACAGTTTATGACATTCCATTATTTCATTTTTTCACTGACATGAATCATATCATAAGTTTTTGCAATCATCTCTATTTGTATTGCTGTGAATTCCAAGTAAAAAATCCCACCCAAAATCATAACGTGCAGTTGATTGTTTAAGAAGGCTTTACATGTGTAGGCAGTCATTGTAAATACAAAATTGTTCTTAACTGACTTGCCTAGTTAAATAAAGGTTACATTTTAATAAAATAAAAAAATAATAACAAGGCTTTACATAAAACCTGACATTTTATCAACCCTCCTTTTTCTTAAAAAAAATTCCAGGCTATCTTTAAACTAATTGCCTTGGCATGATGTTTTATGAGCATTACCTGGGGTCTCAGTTCTCTGTGAAGAAGGCCCTGGTCATGCACATGCTTCAGGGCCATGCAGATCTTGACAAACCAGTCCATAATCTGTGAAGGTATCAAAGTATATTTAGCCTAAAATAAAAACAGTTGCGGTGTGGAATTTTCTAGTTATTACTTCAGCTACCTTCTCAGAGTACTCTTCTGTAGGGTTAGTCATCTGCTCTTGTATCTTCTGAGAGAGATTTCCCTTTGCACAATGGTCTGTCACTATATAGTAGCAGTTATCCTCTGTGAAAATGTATTAGTAGTTTGTGTGTGAATACTACTTGAGAATACTAATTGTGAAACATATTAATACTGTAGTAGTTCACTTGTTGAAGTTGCTGATACTGTATTACCTTGCAATTCTAATACATTGTCTCTGAAACAAATAAAATACATTTAAATACAAATGTAACGACAACGATAATGATGTAGTTACCTAGAAATGAGTTTTTGTAGCTTACAATGTGGGGGTGACTAATCTGTCTGAGGCTTTCAACCTCTGAGACAATTTCTCCAGCACTGGAGTTCAGGACAGATGTCTGTCAAAACAAATGATATGTGACTTATTGAAAGATATAGGCATGTTAATTTTTTAGTTTATCTTTATGAATACATGTCATTATCAATCATTATTTTCGTACCTGCAGAGTTGCTTATAATTGAAAACCAATGATGTATCCTATCCCTCTGTGATCATTCCAAAAAACTCTAAGATGTAATCAATTCAGAAATAACAAATAGTTCTCACTTACCTCATTCAATTTGATCTCTTTAATGACAAACTGGTCACCATGTTTGTCAGTAGCGATGACACCATTCTCTACCTCCTTCTGGGTAGTGTATCCTTTCATCTCTAGGACACTCTGTGTTTTCCCCATCTTTAGATTTCACTGGAATTTGTCTCACTCATGTCAATTAGCAATGCAATATTATTTGAAAAGCAATAAAATAAATTGCAATATAAACTAAGTGTACAAAACATTAGGAACACCTTCCTAATATTGAGTTGCACCCCCTTTTGCCATCAGAACAGCCTCAATTTGTCTGGGCATGGACTCTACAAGGTGTTGAAAGTGATTCACATGGATGCTGGCCTATGTTGTCACCAATGCTTCCCACAGTTGTGTCAAGATGGCTGGATGTCTTTTGGGTGGTGGACCATTCTTGATACACAGGGGAAGCTGTTGAGCGTGAAAAACCCAGCAGCGTTGCAGTTCTTGACACACTCAAACCGATGCACCTGGCACCTACTACCATATCCCGTTCAAAGGCACTTACTGTAAATCTTTGGTCTTTCCCATTCACCCCCTGAATGGCACACATACACAATCCATGTCTCAATTGTTTCAAGGCTTAAAATCCTTCTTTAAGCTGTCTCTTTCCCTTCATCTACACTGACTGAAGTGGTTTAAAGAAGTGACATCAGCAAGGGATCATAGCTTTCACCTGGATTCACCTGGTCAGTCTATGTCATGGAAAGATCAGGTGTTCCTAAGATTTTGTACACTGAGTTTGAGTTTGAGTTTATTTTATTTTTACAGGGACAGTGCACATTAATCAACGTTTCAGTAAAAGTGCCGGTTTTAGCCAGCTGGCTAATTTTCAACCGCAGTCCCTGGGCAGGTTATTAAAAACAATTACAATATAGACAATCATAGAACAGTGAGCACACGCAGAGTAACATAGGACAAGCAAGACATAGCATAAAGACAGAGCAACATAGGACAAGCAAGATGTAGCATACAGACAGAGCAACATAGAACAAAAAGCAACAAGACAAAATCCATAAAAACAAAGTGTTTCCGCACCTCACAAGCTACAGACAACAGACAACATGGAAAGCGGCAATACACAGCTAGGGATTATGTTCACAAATCTGATTGACCTTTAGCCATGTCTTCATGCATTTTGTGAAAGTGTGATATGTGGTGCAGTTATGTGTGTCTGATGGCAGTGTATTCCAGACATGGGACGCTCTCACAGAGAAAGCGGATTTACTAAAGGTGCTTTTCCTTAAGGGAACTATACAGTCACCTCTCATGGCAGACCTTGTGGATCTGCTGCCATATGTTTGGATTTTCTGTTTAACAAAAGTACTGAGTGGAGGGGGAGCTAGGCCATTTAGGATCTTGAATACAAGACATGCGTCGGTGTATTGCACCAGATTTTCCCAACTCAGGAGCTCATGCTTTCTGAGGATGTAACAGTGATGATGGCTATTGGGCTTCCTATCGAGCACTTTGAGAGCCTGTTTGTAGACAGACTGAATAGGTTTTAATGTTGTATGGCAAGCTTGGGTCCAACTAGTCAAGCAGTATGTTAAGTGGGGGAGTATCATCGATTTGAAGTACAGTCTTGCTACCTCTGTGGTCAAACAATTTCGTATAAATCGGAAATTAACTAGGTTGAATTTGGTTATTTGAATTACCTTTTTCACATGCTTTTTAAAAGAGAGGTTGGAATCAAGTATGATTCCAAGGTACTTAAAATCAGATACCACCTGGAGCTTCTCCCCTGACACATAGACATCTGGCTCAGTAGCATCTGTTGCCCTCTTTGTGAAGAACATGCAAACAGTTTTTTTCACATTGAGATGCAAACACGAGTCACTGAGCCACTCAGTGTATAAACACATTTGTTTGCGGTAATACAAACCAGTAAGGTGTATATGTTATTTACACAGGCTTACCTTTGCTTGTCTGTCTGCTTGTTGTGCTCTTGGTTTACCTAATCTATGATTTGATAAGGAGTTCCAGTCTTATATGCAGGGCTCCTCTGCTTCCGTGGCATGATCAAACTAACTCACCCACACCCATATCCGCATGACATGCAATGCTGGATCAACTATCAGCCATTGTGTCCGCTGGGAGGGACTATAGAGAAGCATTCAGATCATGTGATTTACAAGAACTCATAAATGCCTTAAGGCTGAAGTGAAAGCATTCACATGTTCGTGTGTCGAAACAAGAGCTGTATACTGTCGTCAACTTGTTTATTTTGACATGCTTTTTATCGTCCTCTGTACCTGAAACACATGCGTTTTATCAGTTGAACAGTTTAACAGGGTGAAATAATTCTGTGTTTTCCTTTTTGGCACACTGCTAAAAAGAAATTACAAATTTTATCAAAAAGTCAACAGATTTGAGAAAACGGTTTAACATACTGTACATGCATCAGTTTGCTATTTTTTTTATCTTGTGTTTCATTAAAACAGTTTGCTAGCTGCTTGGCTCTGCTTACTTGCTGGCAGATGTGGTAGAGTAGTATTGCTTTGGGAATTGTCTTTGGTTAAAGATTAATAGGAATTCAAAGGTAGGCTATCCAGCTCTACCTCTGAGTGATTATGTGGGGAAAAATATCATAGTCTTGTTTAAATTTCACATACTGTAACAATATTTGCATCACAAGTAATATCAACCTAGCTTTGAGTTAATGGTTCTAAGAGAGCGAATGGCTAATCAAACTGGAGTCTTGTATGTGAAAGAACATGACACTAGACTCATTTGTTTCTTCAACCTTGGTAACTGAAATAACATGATAATTTATATTCCAATAATGTTTCTCAGATGGACTGCTGCTTACCTCCAGTCTCCCCTATCTCGCCTTTAGGTCCGGCTGGTCCCACATCACCAGGTGGTCCTTGTGACCCTTTTCTTCCTAAAAACACGACAAACATGATAGCTCTCACCAATCTGGGACAGTCTGTAAAAGGCGGCATATAAAGTCATATCACAGTTGTATCACACACTACACTGCCATGTGGAGGTACTGTTGTCTACTCTACAGTCTCCTACAAACACTCTCAGGTTCTTTATTGGTTGTTTATTGGTTAAAGCTCTATTCAATCAGGTTAAGTGCCGAGAGCAGTGTGTTAGAGAAGTTACTACTAGTTTATTCTTGAAGTAACATGCAACTGAAGCCACTACAATGAATTAACCCATTGACAACAAATACATTTTTCAAGACAGACCTTGGGTCCTATGTGGATGACACTCAACTACTTTTCTCCTCCCCCCCTTCGGACACAGAGGTAGCGACATGCATCTATGTGGACACCTGCTCATCGGACAATTCATTCCAAAATCATGGGCATTACTATGGAGTTCCCTTCAGCCACAAGAGCATTAGTGAGTTCAGGCACTGATGTTGGGCGATTAGGCCTGGCTCGCAGTCGGCGTTCCAATTCATCCCAAAGGTGTTCGATGGGGTTGAGGTCAGGTCTCTGTGCAGGTAAGTCAAGTTCTTCCACATCGATCTCGACAAACCGTTTCTGTATGGACCTCGCTTTGTGCACGGAGGCATTGTCATGCTGAAACAGGAAACGGCCTTCCCCAAACAGTTGCCACAAAGTTGGAAAAACAGAATCATCTAGAATGTAATTGTATGCTGTAGCATTAAGATTTCCCTTCACTGGAACAAAGGGGCCTAGCCCGAACCATGAAAAGCAGCCCCAGATCGTAATTTTATCCTCCACCAAACTTTACAGTTGGCACTATGCATTCGGGCAGGTAGCATTCTCGATTTATCACTCCAGAGAACGCATTTCCATTGCTCCAGAGTCCAATGCTGGCGAGATTTACACCACTCCAGCCGACATATGGCATTGAGCATGGTGATCTTAGGCTTGTGTGCGGCTGGTTGTTCATGGAAACCTATTTCATGACGCTCCAGACGAACAGTTCATGTGCTGATGTTGCTTCCAGAGGCAGTTTGGAACTCAGTAGTGAGTGTTCGAAACCTCTCTGTCAATAACAGCAACAAAAAAATCCCCTTCCCACTCAGACCACTCGCAGACAGTCCTAGCAAATGTCTTGCTTGAGCTATTTCCCTTTGCGAAGAAGCAATTATTGTTTATTTTGACCATTTTAATTGAAAACAGTCACAGTCCAACGGCTGCGTTGGACCTTTAAAAATAGCATGTTACACAACAAACAGACTTGTTACCCAGAAGTGATTTGAGATTGAGATAAAAACGGCTGCGTTGGACCTTTAAAAATAGCATGTTACACAACAAACAGACTCTTAGTAAGCTGTATAATAACAGTACCTCAATATGTGTTCCCTATTCTGAAGTGTAACCTAGGAAACACATATTGAGGTACTACACCCTTATTAGTCCCCTCCTTGAGACAGCTTGCTAAGAGTTTGTTTCTTGTGTAACTTGCTCTTTATTAAATATGAATATGCCAAAGGGGTTATTAAGGATTGGCCAGTAATACATTACTTACAACTAAGGCCTAATATATGGCTAATGAGACGTAATAAAGGCCTTATAAGATACTTATGAACACTTATAAACTACAAATGAGAAGCTAATATTTGTACCTTCAAATAAAGTGTTACCTACTTTTCTTTGTACAGACCAGTGGCGACCCGTCATATATTATATTATATATTTTTTAAATGGGAGGGGCTTGCCTGTTTTGCATGTTGTTTTGGCATTAATACGTGTCACATATCAGTTTGCAAACAATATTAAAACAAATATATAGCATTCACTTAATAAAGCTGCGTACACACAGGGTCTCTTTTTTGTTTTGTTGAGTAAGGCAGCTCCAAAATGCAGGTGTTTCAGCCTAGCTGCTTTCTGTGGTGGTGGGGTGAGCCAGCAGAAAATAGGAGCGTTGCGCCGTGACTGGCTCAGTATTCTGTCACTCATGGGGACAGTACGTCATCGCCAAGTTTAAGTGCTTAGTAAGGGTAGACATCCAAAATTTCAGCCCTTTGGGTCCTGCCATAGAGTTATATTACAAGTGCACTTCCAAGAAAGTTCAAGGTCATTGGCTACAGATAAAATGACGTCAAATTACATTATACACAGTCAACATCTTACTTTCAAAGTCTTAGCTAGCAGTCATCATCATGAATCAAGTCGACAATCTACTGGCAAATCCTTTTTAATCCTTGTCATATGAAGATAAATAATGAAGAGAAATTATAGATAAAATGTATCGGTGCTCATCTGCCGTTGGACATAAAGATTATACAACAAGTTGGAAATCGCAAATTCAACAATGAGTCGTTTGGAAGGAATCAGTGGCTATCAGCAAGCATTGCAAAGCAACTACTAACTTTAGCCTGCTATCCAATGGAGTGGCTGTGTGTTTTTTTCCCCGAATTCCCACCATAAATCCAGATAATGCCAGACTTCTGGCCAAATCTGGCCACAAAGGACCGCTGCGTCACCTTCACAAGGTGAGTCCAAAAATGTCTTGTATGCTGCTGCATAAATGATGTAATATGCAAGGGAGATATGTATACTCTACGGGCCACGGTGGCAGTATTGAGAATTTTGAAAAAAATATGTGCCCATTTTTAACTGCCTCCTACACCAACTCAGAAGCTAGGATATGCATATTATTAACACATTCGGATAGAAAACATTCTGAATTTTCTAAAACAGTTTGAATGGTGTCTGTAAGTATAACAAAACTCATATTGCAGGCAAAAACCTGAGAAAAACAGATTAAAAAAAATGAGAATTTTGTGGCTGTACTATTTAGTGTCATTGTTTATTAGATACCATAGTGAGAAAGGATTCAGTTCGCAACTCCTACGGCTTCCACTAGATGTCAGCGATCTTTATAAAGTTGTTTGAAGCTTCTATGATTAACAGGGAGCAAATTAGAATGCATTGAAGTTGACGTCCGTGGGATGTCGTCACTTCCATTATGGCCTGCACCTGCGCAATCATGAGACACGAGACATTTTTAAAAAACGTTTTTCTAGACACAGGTGAAGTCGGGTTGAAACATTACTGATGTTTCACGTTAAAAATGGCTCTAAAGATTGATGCTAAACAACGTTTGACATGTTTGAACAAACGTAAATAGATTATTTTTGTAACTTTTTTAACTTTTTGCCGTGACTTCACACACCCCCCCGCGCTACTTTTTAGTAGCCACCGAAGCGCTAACAACATGGAACAACTTGGAGTTATTTGGACATCAATTATGAACTTTGTCAAAAGAAACCACATTTGTTGTGGACCTGGAATTCCTGGAACTGCCAATGGATGAAGATAATCAAAGGTAATGGATTATTGACAATAGTATTATTGATATTACATGGTTACAAGATGATGCTAAGCTAATTAGGCTAGCTTATTGTTCTTAGCACAGCACCCGGTTTATTGCAACTTGTGATTTCCCAGTAAAGTTATTTTGAAATCTGGCAAGACAGTATCATTTACGAAATGTTAAACTATAATTATTTGAATGACAATGTTATAATTTACCAATGTTTTCGAATAGTAATTTTGAAAATTGTAACGTTGTTCACCGGAAGCATTTCAGAGAAGAAAAAAATCTGAATTTCACCGCTACTGTAAAATGCGGTTTTTGGATATAAATATGAACTTGATGGAACAAAAAATGCATGTATTGTATAACATAATGTCCTAGGAGTGTCATCTGATGGAGATTGTCAAAGGTTGGTGCATAATTTTAGCTGGTTTCTGCTTTTGGTGACGCCTGACCTTGAATTGAAAATGGATGTTTGTACTTTTGTGGCTATGTACTGTCCTAACATAATCTAACTTTATGCTTTTGCCGTAAAGCCTCTTTGAAAATCGAACAATGTGGTTAGATTAAGGAGATGTTTATCTTTTAAATGGTGTAAAATAGTTGATTGTTTGAGAAATTGAAATTATTAGATTTTTGATGTTTTGAATTTCCAGCCTTGCTAGCAATCCCATCTCAGGGTTCATTGCTAACCCGTGGCCTCAACAGGTTTTAAGAAAGTAATACTAAGTGTATGTTGTGTAGTAAGCTGTTAGTAGCCCATGTGCCTCACCCTAACAATTTGGTCTATTTTCACCAACGCGGTATTGTAAACACATCGTTTGTGACCCGGTCTGTGCTTGTTTGCCAACTTTTTTTGTACAGGTTTGACAGTGCTACTGATAGTAGTGGTGGAGCTTGGCTTGCACGTGCAAATTCAACACACACAACATTCTATAATAGAATTGGGTTATTTGACGTGTCAAATTAAAGCTTATTTAACGGGTCAAATAGTCCTATATGACATATCTTTTTTGACACGCAAAGACCCAAACGGCATTCAATGTGCCTCATCCTAATAATTTGGTCTATTTTCACCTCTTAATTTCGCCTACTGTTCTAACTTGGTGGTGCACATGTTG
This sequence comes from Salmo trutta, assembly GCF_901001165.1. Taxonomy (NCBI): domain Eukaryota; kingdom Metazoa; phylum Chordata; class Actinopteri; order Salmoniformes; family Salmonidae; genus Salmo; species Salmo trutta. The sequence goes on along the minus strand of NC_042964.1, from coordinate 22,777,798 downwards.
CCTATAACCTGTTTAAGAGAAATGTAATCATTGAATATTATAAGAGCTTTCATTGTCTGTTTATATGCCCCCTTTTATTTATCCTACGGTTCTGACTTGTTGTACAGGGAGTACACTGTAAGAACAGCCCATGTTCTGAATTCTGTCACTGTACATTTCAAAAGTTCTGTCTCAGTCAAAATTATGGATTGCCTCTTATCCGCTTGTCGTCCCTTTATGCCATAGTTTGTACATCTCAATTGTCAGTAGAAACCACATTTGTTTGAGCAAGTCAGCCATATCAGCTATGTTTTTTTAAAAGGCAGTAAATGAGGCTGAATGAACTGTTTTGCTGCCAGACAAGGCTCCGCTGAAAGCTAGGTGTAGCAGTGGTAAGGTGTTGGGACTCTGCTGTTGGCTTTATGTAGGCCCTAACAGTTTGTGGGCACTGTTTGTCAATGTTATAGTGCAATTCATGTATTGTTTAGTGTTGTGTTGTGGCTTTGCTGGCATGCATCCCACATTTTTGTTTTGCCCCACCAAGATTTACACGCTAAAATCGGCACTGCTACAGACATCTCTACAACATTGCATACGGTAACATTACATCTAGAACTTTGAATTACCCACAATCCTCTAAAGTCACATGGCAACTTTTCAGTGACTTTAGTAACTTTAGTAACTTTAGTAACATTTTGTATTTCCCTTGTAGTTGTGTGTACACACACATACTTATTTAGGTTATTGTACATTGAATGAATTCAATTGAATGTTATGTCAAAATAACTGTATTTTTATCTATGATTTATTAACTCCCTGAATATTTTTCTCACAGTGAGACCATAAAGTAGGGCACTGATTACATCCTGACCATGTGACATTGTCAAGTGTGCTCCCTCTCCGGCCTCTAGGTCACCAGGCTGCTCATTATGGCGCACACCTGTCACCATCGTTAAGCGCACATGCGCATCATCAGACTCACCTGGACTCCATCACTTCCCTGATTACCTTCCCTATATATGTCACTCCCTTTGGTTCCTTCCCCAGGCGTTATTGTTTCTGTTTCAGTTTCATGTCTGTGCATTGTTAGTGTTTCTTGTTTTGTATTATGTTGCGTTTATTTATTAAAACACTCACTCCCTGAACTTGCTTCCCGACTTTCAGCACACATCGTTAGCCATGACCAGGAATAAATTCCTGTTGGCCTATAAGAGTTCTGATATGCTCCTGGTCAAGCTGCACAGCTAGGAGTCAAGGCCCAAAGTATGGAAGAAAAAAGTAAAAGGGACTTTTTGTTGTTTTTTTTAACCACAGAGTTTGAGACAAAGAAAGCACCTGAGGACTGCAATCACAGGAATGACCCCAGGAATTGCACTTACATCTCTGTCACAACCAGCCCGCCTTACATAGTGAAGATTAATTAATGCAACGTCTCAGGGCTACGTGGGACGCTAGCGTCCCACCTGCGGTACACAGCCAGTGAAATATCAGAGCGGCAAATTCAAAAACAACAAAATGTCATAATTCAACTTTCTCAAACATACAACTATTTTACAACATTTTAAAGATACACTTCTCCTTGATGTAACGACATTGTCCGATTTCAAAAAGGCTTTACAGCGAAAGCAAAACATTAGATTATGTTAGGAGAGTACATAGACAAAAATAATCACACAGCCATTTTCCAAGCAAGGACACGTGTCATAAAACCCAAAACACAGCTAAATGAAGCACTAACCTTTGACGATCTTCATCAGATTACACTCCTAGGACATTATGTTACACAATACATGTATGTTTTGTTCGATAAAGTTCATATTTATATCCAAAAACAGCATTTTACATTGGCGCGTGATGTTCAGAAAATGTATTCCCACCAAAATGTCCGGTGAATGTGCACATCAATTTACATAAATACTCATCATAAACGTTGACAAAATATATAACAATTTTTTAAAGAATTATAGATAGACTACTCCTGGATGCAACCGCTGTGTCAGATTTTAAAATAGCTTTACGGAGAAAGCACATTTTTCAATATTCTGAGTACATAGCTCGCCATCACAGCGAGCTATACAGACACCCGCCAAGTTCAGGGCCACCTAAACTCAGAATTAGTATTAGAAGTATTATCTTACCTTTGCTGATCTTCGTCAGAATGCACTCCCAGGACTGCTACATCCACAAGAAATTTTGTTTTTCTTCGAAATAATCCATATTTATGTCCAAATACCTCAGTTTTGTTTGTGCATTCAGTTCAGAGCACTATCCAAAGGCATAACGCACGAGCACGGTACCAAAGACGAAAGTCAAAATGTTCCATTAGCGTACTTAAAAGCATGTCAAACGCTGTTTAAAATCAATCTTTATGGTATTTTTAACGTAAAATTGCGATAATATTCCAACCGGACAATAGCGTATTCATTCAAGGAGAAAACAGCATGCTCGCGGGACCGCGCATATCCAATCCCTTTGTTGCCAGGCAGTCCACTCAGTAACTGAGCTCCTATTATCTGCCCAGTGACGGGAGAATGCTGAAACAACTTTCTGAAGGCTTTTGACAGCCAATGGAAGCCTTAGGAAGTGCAAAGTAAACCCACAGATACTGTAGTTTCAAAAGGAACTAGAAAGAACTACAATTCGCAGATCCTCCACTTCCTGGTTGACTTTTTCTCAGGTTTTTGCCTGCCATATGAGTTCTGTTATACTCACAGACACCATTCAAACAGTTTTAGAAACTTCAGAGGGTTTTCTATCCACATCTACTAATAATATGCATATTCTAGTTTCTGGGCCAGAGTAGTAACCTGTTTAAATTGGGTACGTTTTTCATCCGGCCGTGAAAATACTGCCCCCTACACCCCAACAGGTTAATGCAACCCCAGGGGATCATCAGGGAAATACAAAACTAATCAAAGCACGGTAATGCAAAGTATCCAGCAGATTGTGTTTTCTTTCATCTTGTTCTAAGGGCGGCTTTGCCTCGAGGGCAGAAACTAATGCAATGAAGTGGTAAAGTTTAGGCAAGTAAGTTTAGATATTGTTTACGTTTGGGCAAGTAATTCCAATTGGTTAAGTTTAGGATGGGATTCAAACCAGTGACCTTGTGTATGGCAACCCACTTGGACATTTTTATGAATCAGATGCTTAGACATTACCAGAACCTCTCAATTCAACACCAATTATTAAAACATACTTAATTCATTCATAACAAACAGATTAACATGCTGATGTTAAAATTGTAAAAAAAGAAAATCCTAATATGTAATGAATCTCAACTTTGTATTAAACCTTTTTCTTGCCAATGAGTCAATGATTGTGTTATATGAAAATGAGACATTGTTTTTAAAAAAATCACCTTGTACAATGGAACAACAATGGAATTGATAAACAAAACACCAGTAAGTGGTATTACCAAAATTGGTACAGTGGATTCATCCTCCTCAGGTGTATACCGTCCTGTGTAAACTTCCATTATTTAATATTTTGATTATTTATTTCAGGTGAAGGTGATGGAAAATTAAATTGCCTATGATCCTCATATAAAAATAATCCAATTGCACTTGTCTGTACTTTTACTTAACTTGACCCTGAAGTCCAGACATTGGCCTTCAAAAAGTTTTCTATTTCCGGGGTTCCGTTGAGGATGATGGTAAGCTTCAGAAAACCGTATTTGAAATGTAAATGTTTTGACTATGCTGACACCAATTGTTGCACGTATACTAGCATGCTCACACGCACACACACACACACACACACACACACACACACACACACACACACACACACACACACACACGAGCACACACATACAGACACACAAACACACAAACAGGAACGAGGATGTGTTCTAAAGGATTGTTTTTTTTTTACATTTTTTTTATTTTGCCTTATTCTTCTCCTGCTGGTGAATTTGTCTGTACCTCCACCACACGTTAGACAGATTTCTCAATTCAACTTCCCTCAAGCCCTGTGAAGCCATTGATTCGCGGTGAGTAATGTCAACATTTTGTCATTTATCATGCACTGTGGTCATTGTTGACTGTGGTCCTCTACAGCAGGTATTCCCAAACTGGGGTACGATGCTGTCAGGGGTACGCCAAATAAAAATGTGATTCACACTTAAAAAATGCACTTAAAAATGTTTACATTTTAACTTTTTTCTTCTTCACATTTTAAAACAGTCCATTTATATTTTCCAACGGGGCTATACTTTTGGGTGAGGTTTTTTTTGAGTAGCCTCGTTTCACTGCCAAAAATAAAATTAAACCATCTAGCATTCAGCGAAGTAACAACACAATGTCAAATACAGGTAGCCTAGTCAAATAATTAACATCCAATCACATTAACCGTTACTCTCTCGCAGGAATTCCACTAACGGTTCGTATGTAGCCAAAAGTAGCTGCGGCTCTTGTTGGTATCTGTGCTGATGGTGCAAAAGCCATGACAGGGAGACATAGTGGAGTGGTAACGCGCGTGCAAGCAGTTGGGTACACTGCAGCATCCACCGAGAGGCTTTTGCTGCCAAGGGAATGCCTGACAACTTGAAAGACGTTTTGGACACTACAGTGAAAACAATTAACTTTGTTAAAGCATGGCCCCTGAACTCTTGTGTATTTTCTGCACCACGCAATGATGTGGCTCAGCAACCATGTAACACTTTTTTTAGTTGAGAGACGAGCTTAAAGTTTTCTTTACTGACCATAATTTTCACTTGTCTGACCACTTGCATGATGATGAGTTTCTCACACGACTGGCCTATCTGGGTGATGTTTTTTCTCGCCTGAATGATCTGAATCTAGAATTACAGGGACTCTCCACAACTATATTCAATGTGCGGGACAAAATTGAGGCTATGATTAAGAAGTTAGAGCTCTTCTCTGTCTGCATTAACAAGGACAACACACAGGTCTTTCCATCATTGTATGATTTTTTTGTGTGCAAATGAACTCAAGCTTACGGACAATGTCAAATGTGATATAGTGAAGCACCTGATTGAGTTGGGTGCGCAATTATGCAGGTACTTGCCCAAAACGGATGACACAAACAACTGGATTCATCATCCCTTTAATGCCCTGCCTCCAGTCCACTTACCGATATTCTTGGCAAGAGAGATTGCAACAAGAGTTTCTGTGAAAATTGAATTTAATCAGAAGCCACTGCCAGATTTCTGGATTGGGCTGCGCTCAGAGTATTCGGCCTTGTCAAATCGCGCTGTTAAGACACTGATGTCCTTTGCAACCACTTACCTATTTGAGAGTGGATTCTCGGCCCTTACTAGCATGAAAACAGGCACAGAGTGTGTGTGGAAAATGATTTAAGACTGAGACTCTCTCCAATACAACCCAACATGGCAGAGTTATGTACATCCTTTCAAGCACACCCTTCTCATTAACCTGTGGTGAGTTAGTCACAATTTTCAATGAACAAATAAGGTTTTATATGTAAGATGGTTAAATAAAGAGCAAAATTATTGAATATTATAATATTATTATTTGTGCCCTGGTCCTATAAGAGCTCTTTGTCACTTCCCACGAGCCGGGTTGTGACAAAAACTCACACTCATTCTTATGTTTAATAAATGTATTGTATAGTGTGTGTGTGTGTGTGGCAGGTTTACAATGATGGCAAAAAAACAACATTTGAGAGTGAGCTGACCCTGGTGCTAGAGGGGGTACACAGATGGAGGTTGAATGTTTGGACTATAAATAATTTGGGATCCACTGATCTAATGCCGTTGAGCCCGTTGATTATTACTTGAATCAACCAGTAGGTGGCAGTGTCGAACAGTCATGTTGAAAAATCACTTGATATTTTTTACTTGTGTGTTTTTCCAGGCCTGTTGATACTGTTGATCTGCTCAAACCTCTTCTACCAACCTGAAACCTGGTGTGCTACCAAAGGAGTGCTCTACAGCCAAGTTAAACATTGAACCAGCTTCATATTCTCTGTATCGTGAGCAAAGTGTTTTTTTTTTATATACAGTATTCTGGGCTGTTTATTCAAATGTATGTGTATCTTTTCTCCTGTCAAAGAGTATTTTTTTGAAGAATTGCTTTTATTTGTTGAAATGTACATATAACACAAAACAAACATCATAAACTATACCAATAATATACCATTCCAATACCAGAGTATCCTTCTCAATGCTAATGTTAAAACTGTAATATATGTTTTTGTGTTCTGAAAATATAATTTATAAGGATGTTTAACACATGCTCTTTATCTAATGTTTGAGGCCCTTGCTCTACTTGGAGCTGAAAGGAATACGTTAAGTCAAGTACCTGACATAAAACAGTGTTTTGGTTTTGGTTGCCTCCAATGCTGAGCCAATGAAGTGAAAAGGTGTAAAAATTATATTTTGGGGTATTTTATTCATGATAGAGATGTATATTTAACTGCCAAAATAATGGAAATGTTTGAGTAAATGAGGAATAGAAAGTGCATGGAAAGCAGGTGCTTCCACACAGGTGTCGTTCCTGAGTTAATTAAACAGTTAACGTCCCATCATGCTTAGGGTCATGTATAAAAATGCTGGGCAAACCATTATTTTGGCAAACATGGCTATGCACCCATGGGGTGACAATGCCCCATCCACTGGGCACGAGTGGTCACTGAATGGTTTGATGAGCATGAAAACGATGTAAACCATATGCCATGGCCATTTCAGTCACGAGATCTCAACCCAATTGAACCCTTATAGGATAATCTGGAGCGGCGATTTCCACTAACATCAACAAACCACCAAATTATGGAATTTCTCATGGAAGAATGGTGTCGAATCCCTCCAATAGAGCTCCAGAAATTTGTAGAATATATGCAAAGTTTAATTGAAGCTGTTCTGGCTTGTGGTGACCTAATGACCTGTTAAGACACTTTATGTTGGTGTTTCCTTTATTTTGGCACTTACCGGTAGGCAGCTCTTCATTCATTCATTCATTCATTCATGATACTATACTAATATTATTTGTAAAGCACTTTTCATATATTGTGTTGAAAGTGCTACAGTCTATGTGTATTTATATCTTTTGTTGTAAGTTCGTTGTTTATGCTTTTTAAATGTTATGCTTTTGGTTCCAAACATGGCCACCTTTACCAACTGTCTGATGAAACACCCTACAAAAGACATGACTCATACAACAGTATGCAATCCGAACTAACCCTGAGTGATTCTGTGTCAGCTTTTGAGTGTACAGTACATTAAAAGTTGTCAGTTTGAGTGTCAACTGATTAAGCAAATATACCCATGAAAGGGTAAAAACGTTGTTGTTTAAAAAAAAAATGTATACAAATATTTCCATAATTGCACATTAAAACATATTTCATTTAAAAGGGTAATCAGGAAGAACAGTTCACCATCCAGTGGCTTCATTATTGGACAGACACACAAGCTCGCACGCACACACACATTTCTGCCAACATGTGGTGTCATCTATGAGAATGTGTGTCAACACTCAAGACAAATATTTAAACACACACTCACACCAACATAAAACCACATCAGCAAATAGAAAATAAATAGATTCTAAATGTATAGGGGATGACATGGGAAATACCAACCTCATATTCATCATCTGAAGCAACACCCGAACCAACATCAAACACCTGGAAACCATGTATTTGATACCATTCCACTCATGCCGCTCCAGCCGTTACCATGAGCCCGTCTTCCCCAATTAAGGTGCCACCAACCTCCTGAGACATAAATATATGTGAAAACGGCGGTTTCAACGTTTTGTGGTCAACAAAATAGAAGAAGACGTGTTGATGTTGATGTTAGGAGTGGTGCTGGAGATGATGAACATGAGGTTGAAATTGTGAAAATGTTAGCATTGGGCCTTGTATCACCGGATCCATTCTGTACGCTATCGTCTTGCTACCCCCAACTAGAAAGTGTTTCACTATGTATGTTGAATAACATGCATTTCTAAGCATATAACTTCAGATCTTACATGGCCTTTTAACCCAGTACCAGTGCGTCTGAAAAGGCACCCTACGGTATTCAAAACCTAGTGAAAGTAGTGCACTATGTAGGGAATAGGGTGTCATTTGGGGATGCAACCTGGCCAGTGTCAGAGGCAGTAAAGGTATGGATGCAGGATTTCTGAGTTCATGGTGTGTCACCTTCAGATCATCATTACAGCATCATCATACCTAGCACACCAAGCAGGATCAGCAGAGCTGCGAAGGAGAGAGAGAGAGGAAGATTGGTTGTCTACTCAAGATTATATGGGATTTTATGAGATAAGGTACTACGGTAACACTTTATAATAACTTCCATGAATATACCGTTATAACTGGACATACATGTTTATAAATGCTTTATCAATTAATATAAATCATTTATTGATAAATGATATTAATTGTTTAGAAATGACACAAGTGCTCATGACTTGTAGTGCTTTTAATCCTTAGAAATGGTTAGACATTTTTACAAATATTGAAATACTAACATTTAATCAATCATGTTATCAGTTATTATTATAAAGTGTTAGCAGTAGCTTTTTCCAATGGGGTTGTTACCTTGAGACAGGGTGTGCTGCAGGCCCAAGGCGTGGCTGGAGGCAGTGGTGGGAGTAGCAGTAGTGCTGGAAGTAGCAGTAGTGGTGGAAGGAGAATTAGTGGGAGTGGCGTTCAAAGAGTTGATCGCAGTACTGTTGGGGTTAGCCAGGTCCACGGCTGCATTGCTGACCAGGACAACCTGAGGAGTACCCAGGGTTCCTGGGGGAGGAGAAAAAGATGAGCAAGAGAGAGAGACAGAAAGAGTTAGAGATGGCCCAGAAAGAGGGGATACAAAGTCCACAGGGTGTTTGGAGGTGTAGGGTGAAGTTGCCCGTATACGCTGATCTGGAGTCAGTTGAGCATTTCCCCCCCACTAACCGTTAAGGTTGGGATTGGGGAAGAGGAAGCTGATCCTAGGTCTGTATCTAGAGGAAGCTTCACCCTGGAGCATGTTTGGATGAGTGCCTCACCGTTAATTACGGTCCCGTTGGAAATGGAGAGGACGAAGCTGGTGCCAGTGCTCCTGGGGAGAGTAGCAGAGAAGGTGCACTGGATGATCTGACCTTTGACTGAGCCCTTCACAGAGTCAACAGGCAGCTACACAACACAAGAGTAACAACGTTATTAGTCAAAATGGACATTAACCAAATGTCAGTAGGCCTAGAATTAGTCAGCTACATTGTTATTCTCCATGGCCTTGTCCCAAATGGCACCCAAGTGTATATGCAGCATTGGGATCAAATTGAACTTAAATAACAACTCAGAAAATGTTTTAATTCAAGTTCATGAATTACTCTTACTCTTGGCTCTAAATCTTGTTCAACTCAAAACTTCATTGGGTGAATATCAGTTAACTGCTGGAATTTGCCTGAAATCAAACCTAGCTCCTGAAAGGCATTCCAGGAAGGCAGAAGTGAAACAATTGTTTCTGATTGGTTCAACTCACCGTGCCAGTGACAGTCAGAACTTTATTTAGGAGGAGAGTGGTGAAGAACTTCATAGTGCCGTTGTTGTTGGCACACACGTAGGTGGTGTCATTAACGCCCTACAGAGGAGAGGGAGAGGATGAATTCAAATAACTATAAATAAATAATATATATTTTTTAAAGTCATTAACTAAATATCAATCTCAACACCCCAAATTTACAAAATCCAGAATTTCCTGAAGTTAATTAAGAGTCTATTGACCTGTGTGTCAATCTAAGTAACAGAATAAAAAAAGTAGCATCAAAATCTGTCCGTTTTTGCATGAACTGCTTCTCTATCCACCGCATCCGCCTATGTCGGCCTTCCACATCTGCGGTGGAAGGTGGCCGAGCTACATTACAACGTTGTCAGACCATGAGACATCCCAAAAATCGGTCTATTCACGAAAACATCTGTAGCGTGCAAACTAATATGGCCGCTCTATGGAAAGATGAGACTCTCACGAACACAATAGTGTTCTCGGTTTTGCTCTACGACCCCCACGGGACTCGTCTGAAATTGGTACCGCCGATGTGCCAATTTATGTCTATAGCGTCCGAACCGTTTGGGCTACAAACTAATATAACCCCACTATGGAAAGGGAAGATTCTCACGAACACAATGGTATTCTCCGTTTTGCTCTACAAGTGTCATGGGTCTTGTCTGAAGGTAATGGTACCTGTAAAAAGAAACGAATGGAAGTATGGAGGTAGTTTTGTGCCAACAAAAAAAAGGGTTAAACATGTGTCCAAAAAACACAAATATTTCATTAGCTTTCTTATATCTCCAAGATAGAAACCTTATGATTTATTTTTTGACTGTTGTGCCTTTTTTTTAATTTGCCTACTGGGGTCATAACATTTAAAATGAAATAACTAAATGAGACATGGTATGACCATCTTATTAAAACAATGTCATATGTTAGCTTAGTAGACTTTTAGATGTTAAAATTACTTTCCTCCAATCACAAATCCCAACTCACTTTTCCTGGTTATTGTAAAATGTATGCTAATTTCAAGGCAGTTTTCCATACCTGTGTGGTGTTTTTGGACAAGCCTACAGCGATGTAGCCTCTGGACTCTCCTTGTAGCTGGAGGGAGAAAGTCTGTCCCGAGGACTGCTGCATGGAGACGAAGAAACATGAACCAGCTATGGCCGGGTCACAGTCTGATGGCTCAGCAGCACAGAACTGAGTCTTTCCACAATCCGCCCTTGAGATGCTTTGCTGTGTATGAAGAGTCCCTCATTAGTTGCTGTTGTGTTTGTCATTCATTTTAGCTTAAAGGGTCAATATGCAATTGGTAGACACATTTTTTTATTTTTAAATCAATGATATTGATTCTTGACAAATATCAAGAATAAAGCTTGTTTTACTCCATTGTTTGCCTCATTGCTATAAAATGCGTTTTTTTGGGGCTTTCAAAAAGCCCTACATGAATGCTATGTGAGATAGTGTAATTGAAACTCCCAAACAGGCACTCTATTGCTTGATCTACTTCCTGTTTCCATGTCAGTCTGTGAGGTTTATTGTTGAGGAAAGAAAGAGATAAGATTAGAGAGGGAAATAGTGATAGTTGAGAGGAAAAACAGAAAGAGTGAGAGAAAATTGTTTTTTTTTGTAGTCTGAGACTGTGAGACATGTAGCCTAGGCAACTCACCGTGAGAGCTGAGACGGTGGTGTTGACAACAGTGGGGGCTATTGCCGTGTTGGGTGTCATTGTCGGTTTGGGTGCCATTGTAGTGGTGGGTGCCATTGTAGCATTGGGTGTCATTGTGGCGTTGGGTGCCATTGTAGCGGTGGGTGCCATTGTGGCATTGGGTGCCATTGTAGTGGTGGGTACCATTGTAGCATTGGGTGTCATTGTCGGTTTGGGTGCCATTGTAGTGGTGGGTGCCATTGTGGCATTGGGTGCCATTGTAGCGGTGGGTGCCATTGTAGCGGTGGGTGCCATTGTAGCGGTGGGTGCCATTGTAGCGTTGGGTGCCATTGTAGCGGTGGGTGCCATTGTGGCGGTGGGTGCCATTGTGACGGTAGGTGCCATTGTGGCGGTGGGTGCCATTGTAGCGGTGGGTGCCATTGTAGCGTTGGGTGCCATTGTAGCGGTGGGTGCCATTGTGGCGGTGGGTGCCATTGTGGCGTTGGGTGCCATTGTGGCGGTGGGTGCCATTGTGGCGGTGGGTGCCATTGTGGCGGTGGGTGCCATTGTAGCGGTGGGTGCCATTGTGACGGTAGGTGCCATTGTGGTGGTGGGTGCCATTGTGGCGTTGGGTGCCATTGTGGCGTTGGGTGCCATTGTGGCGGTGGGTGCCATTGTGGCGGTGGGTGCCATTGTGGCGTTGGGTGCCATTGTGGCGGTGGGTGCCATTGTGGCGTTGGGTGCCATAGTGGCGTTGGGTGCCATAGTGGCGTTCTGTGCCTCGGTTCCCATTGCCATGCACGCCATTACCATGATGACTGCGATCATTAGTCTGCTGCTATTGTCCATTCCTGATACAGTAACAGAGATCCAGGCGATTAGGATATGTAATAATAATATAATATTAACAATAACAATAATGAATAACAAGGACAGCTACAATTAAACATTTACAAGTGTTATCATCAACAGTCAGATGCATTGCACCATCATGTTGATCATGATACTAAACCTATTTCAAAAGCTTTGAGATGTATTAATGGGAATATAAAATGATCATACCAGTTTGAATAAAGACATTAACATACATTGGTCATTAAAGATCCCATGGCACTTATCGTAAGGGTAGGGGTGTCAACCCCAGTGGCAAATGTTCTTGCCCACATACAATCATGGCAACCTAACCATTCCCAGCTTCCAATAGGCTCATTCACCCCCCCTGTAACTATTCCCGAGGTCGTTGCTGTAAATGAGAATGTGTTCTCAGTCAACTCAACTGCTAAAATAAGGGTTAAATAAAAAGAAAAGAAAATACCAGTGAATAAACATAGGCCTGCCGTTATTGTGGTGATTGGTAATTAATTGTTAATATCATGGGTGGTGAATTCGACAACAACAAAACACTGCATAGTGAATGGGTAAGCTTGTTGAATTAAGACTAGACTCTTATTGTTTTTACATTATTAATTAGTAGCCTAGATCCACTAATGAAATTAAATAATGTGACAAAAACAACGAAAAACGTCCGTAGGCTATTCCAGGGAGGAAAGGTTAATAAGTTATAATCTGATAGTGTTTATAAAACTAACCAGCTCCAAATAAATTAAGAAACGTAATAGAATTTGATTTTAAAACAATGAATGAGTTGTTGTGTTTAAACATCCACATGATTAGATAAAAGTGTTGGAAACGTTACCTGTGATTTTGAGACTTGCAAGATTCCGTGAGGTAAAAAGCGTCACACCACACCTTGAACAAGTTGTGCTCACAGCTACTGTAAATCCAGCTATACTATTTAAACAGTGGCATCGAGAAAGAGATACTCTCAATCACCCGCTATTTAAACAGCATTTGCGAGGGGAGGAGGGACAAAGGATGGAGAAACCTGCTACTCTCCTCAGGTGCTGCCTTTCGGGGAGGGTGTACTGAGTGGAAACAATTGTTGGACATACGCCTGATACTCAGACAATAGATTGTGTCGAGTCACTGCACCCTTTTCATGGATCCGATTTCTTCTATTCCCTTGCGTATTAAATATGCTGGGAAATTATATTGCAAAGAAAAATTAAAAATAATAATACAATGAAGTTAGATACAATAGATACAATTTAGGCCTAAATAAAATCCACTGCTAACTCCAAATAACATTTTAATTGTATTTTTACTGATTCTATGATTAATTCCAGGTAAATAACTGTGTCATTCAGATCTGGCTCAGTTTGATTGAGCATTCAACCTCACACAGTGGAGGGTAGTCTTTTGAGTACAGTCTTGATTGTGTCAAGTGGCCAAAAGGGTTAGACACCAGTTTTTGTGAAGGAAAAAAAATATACGCTGGCTTTAGTTTCAATGGCCCAAATTAATACATTTAATTTGTCTGAAGATGACACAAGTTTATGTATGTGTCACAGGCGTCGTATTGATGAGACCAAGACGCAGTGTGTTGAATGCGCATCTTTTACTTTATTTAAACTTTTTTAGGTAAAGGGGGCAGTATTTTCATTTTCGGATGAAAAGCGTGCCCAGAGAAAACTGCCTAATACTTGGGCCCAGAGTCAAATATGTGCATATTATTTGTAGATTTGGATAGAAAACACTATAAAGTTTAAAAAACTGTTTGAATGGTGTCTGTGAGTATAACAGAACTCATATGGCAGGCCAAAACCTGAGAAGATTCCATACAGGAAGTGCCCTGTCTGACAATTTGTTATCCTTCTGTTGCATCTCTATCGAAAATACAGCATCTCTGCTGTAACGTGACACTTTCTAAGGCTTCCATTGGCTCTCAGAAGGCGCCAGAAAGTGGAATGACGTGTCTCCTGTCTCTGGGCGAAAAACAGCAGGAGATTTTGTGAGTGGTCAGGCTGGGAACAGTGACACTGGAGATGCGCGTTCATGAGAATTCCCCATTTTTTTCTTTCAGCCTTTGAATGAATACAACGTTGCCCGGTTGGAATATTATCGCTATTTTACGAGAAAAATAGCATAAAAATTTATTTTAAACAGCGTTTGACATGCTTCGAGGTACGATAATGGAATATTTTGAATTTTTTGGTCACGAAATGCGCTCGTGCGTCACCCTTCGGATAGTGACTTGAACGCACGAACAAAACGGAGCTATTTGGTTATAACTGTGGATTATTTGGAACCAAAACAACATTTGTTGTTTAAGTAGAAGTCCTGGGAGTGCATTCTGACGAAGAACAGCAAAGGTAATCCAATTTTTCTTATAGTAAATCTGAGTTTGGTGAGGGCCAAACTTGGTGGGTGTCAAATTAGCTAGCAGTGATGGCCGGGCTATGTACTCAGAATATTGCAAAATGTGCTTTCGCCGAAAAGCTATTTTAAAATCTGACACTGCGATTGCATAAAGGAGTTCTGTATCTATAATTCTTAAAATAATAGTTATGTATTTTGTGAACGTTAATCATGAGTAATTTAGTAAATTCACCGGAAGTTTGCGGTGGGTATGCTAGTTCTGAACATCACATGCTAATGTAAAAAGCTATTTTTTGATATAAATATGAATTTGATTGAACAAAACATGCATGTATTGTATAACATAATGTCCTAGGAGTGTCATCTGATGAAGATCATCAAAGGTTAGTGCTGCATTTAGCTGTGGTTTTGGTTTTTGTGACATTATATGCTAGCTTGAAAAATGGGTGTGTGATTATTTCTGGCTGGGTACTCTCCTGACATAATCTAATGTTTTGCTTTCGTTGTAAAGCCTTTTTGAAATTGGACAATGTGGTTAGATAAAGGAGAGTCTTGTCTTTAAAATGGTGTAAAATAGTCATATGTTTGAAAAATTGAAGTTTTGTTATACAATTATGTTATACAATACATGCATGTTTTGTTCAAATCAAAAAAATTTCCTGATCCATTTGGACATTTCCATCAGCGATGACATATCCCAGAAAGGAGATTGTTGGTGAAACTCACATTTCTTGGCCTTCACAAACAATTGGTTCTCCAGGAGACGCTGAAGGACTTGTCTGACATGAAGAACATGTTCTTGGGCAGACCGGGAAAAAAACAGGATGTCGTCCAGGTAAACAAACACAAAACGGTTTAGCATGTCCCGGAGCACATCGTTTACCAGAGCTTGAAAAATAGCCGGGGTGTTGGTGAGTCCAAACGGCATGGCCTGGTACTCATAATGTCCGCTGGCTGTATTAAAGAAGCATTCTCCAACCGCTGAAACACACTTTTCAAGGTGGCGAGATGATCAGACCAAGTAGACGAATGAATCACCACATCGTCAAGGTAAGCAGTACTATTTGGCACATCCCGAACACAATGTTAACTAGGGACTGAAAAGTAGCAAGTGCATTACACATTCCAAAGGGCATCACAGTGTATTGTACGAAGTTATCAGGCGTAACGAAAGCCGGGATGTCAGAAGCTTGAGAGGTCAGAGGTACCTGCCAATAACATTTTAGCAAATCTAACTTACTTATGTAAGCAGCAGAGCCAATTCTATCAATGCAGTCATCTAAACGAGGTAAAGGAAAATAATCAGACTTTGTAACTGCATTTACGCAACGATAGTCCGCACATAAGCGGGACGTACCGTCAGGCTTAGGAACGAGAATACACGGGGAACTCCAGGAGCTGTTACTGGGTTTTGCCATGTCATTCTGTAATAAATAAGCTACCTCACTTTTCATTACCTATCTTTTCTTAGCATTAACCCAGTACGGATGCTGACATATAGGAACAGAGTTCCCCACATCAAAGTCATGTTCCAAGACGGACGTCCGACTTGGAACGTCCTGAAACACATTGAGAAAACTATTTATCAATAGGATGAGATCATTAGTTTGATCGTTATCCAAATGTTCAATTTTAGAGGGTAACTTTTTCAGTATATCCGAATTATATAAGCATTCACACTGCTGTAACTTATGGCGTAACGCCAAACCGTCCTCCTTATCCACCACTGCAGCCACACTGGAGACGGCAGGCTGGACCAGCTTACCTGAGGAGCTGTCTGGAGAATCACGCACATAATATGCTTTCAGCATGTTAACATGACACAAACGGGAAGAATGCCTACGATCTGGGGTCTTTATCACATAAATGGTGTCACTGAGTTTCTTTTCCACAAGATACAGCCCAGAAAAACGTGCCGACAGAGATGAGCCAGGGATTGGCAACAAAACTAAAACTTGAGCCCCTGGTGCAAAAGAACGGCCAACAGCCTCTTTGTCATAATGTAACTTCATGTGTTTTTAAGACGAGGAGAGACTTTTGGGCTAACGCAAATGCGGCGTGCAGCTTCTCCCGCATCTTACTGACATAATCCAACACATTTTTAGGGGCGCCACTGGGTGTAGGAGATGGGATATGCTCCTTCAAAACTTTTAGCGGACCCCGTGGGGTGTGTCCAAACACAAGGTCAGCAGTGCTGAAACCTAAGGACTCTTGTATTGTTTCCCTGAGAGCAAATAGGACAAAAGGCACCCCCTCATTCCAATCGGTACAGGTATCCATGCAGTACTTGCGTAGCATCGCTTTTAGCATCTGATGCCAGCGTTCGAGGGCCATTTGACCCTCTGGATGATACGGACTGGAGACCCGATGGGAAATACACAGCGTCTTTAACACATTTGAAAACAGTTTTGACATAAAGTTGGTTCCTTGATCAGTTTGGATTACTTTAGGGAGTCCAAACATAGAGAAGAACTTCACTAGTGCCTTCCCCACAGTCTTAGCCGTTATAGTACGGAGAGGAATAGCCTCTGGGTATCAAGTAGCACTGCACATTATTGTTAGTAAGTACTGGTTACCTGACCTGATTTTCGGTAACAGACCTACACAATCGATTATCACTCGTTCAAACGGTTCCCCCACCACAGGAGTCGGGCAGAGCGGCGCACGAGGAACTGTTTGATTCGCTTTCCCAGTGAGTTGACATACATGACAAGTTTTACAAACTTGGACCACGTCAGACTTCAAACCTGGCCAGAAAAAATATTGAAGGACTCGGTTATAAGTCTTCGTGATCCCCAAATGTCCGGACCACGCCTGGTCATGGGCGAGTGACAGCACCTGCTGTCAGAAGGGTGTTGGAACAACCACTTGACACACTTCACTCCAGTCAATAATGGTGTCATGAGCTGCCCATTTACGCATCAAAACTCCTGCTTCCATAAAGTAGGCGGTCTCCCTTGTTTTAGCTTCCTGAGTGGAAATTACCAAAGCAAAACACTTGCGAAGACTGGCGTCTCCCTTTTGACATTCAATCACCTTCTCTTGGGTGACAGACAAAAGAATGTCATGTAATTGGGGCGCGATTTTGCTTTCCCCGGCCTTAGTTTCTACAGGGGTAAAAACCATTGGCCATTGTCTTGTACCTCAACATTCTCAAAAATGGAACTAGCCAAATCCACCACATCTCCTAGCTTGAGAGATTGTGCCCTCGTTAACACACAAGCAGGAAAAACATGGGGAAATGCTTGAACCAATTTATCATCTGTAGTTTTGATTTCTGGATTGTCTACTACTTCTAACACAAGAGTCAGGTTACAACCAGCGATATCGTTCCCTAGTAGCAATGTGACTCCTTTTACTGGCAGTGTAGACGCTACACCAACACGGAAACGTCCTGATACCAAGTCTGACACTAAGTGGACTCAGTGTCATGGTACAGGTGCGGTTTTTGTCTCTATACCCTGTAATATGACATGCGAGCCACAATACGTTTCAGGAGACCAGGGTAAAGCATCAGTAACGATTACTGACTGCGCCGCCCCGGTGTCTCATAACATTTGTATGGGCTTTTGATCCGCTTGTTCTCCACTAACCGGCAGAGATAAACGGAGCATAGATAGGATCCGGTTTCCCAAATGCTGAATCAATAACTCAGTCCAACGGACGAGCAAAAGACCGGACTAAACCACGCTTTTCAATTTAGGGGATAGTGACAGGGATTGTTTCGGTTTATTTTTCAAAACCGGGCAATCCGCAATCACGTGATCCTGTTGGTGACAATAAAAACATTCACGGATTTTGTGCGAAGGCTCAGGGTCGTTGGAGGAAAAGCGACCCGAACGAGGCACTGATGACGTAATCGTTCGGCCTTCAAAACGAGGTACACCAAACAGTCTTGTGTGTCAAAGCGTACTCATCTGCCAACACTGCTGCCTGGGCCAATATCGCCACTTTCTGTTCATTTAAATGAACTACAATTCTGTCAAGGAGGTTGCTTTTAAAATCCTCCAACAGCATCAACTCCTGAATATCAGCAAAGGTGTTAGCTTTGCTGGCTGAACAAAATCACTTAAACAGAGACTCTTTTCCCTAGCAAACTCAGCAAAAGTATAGTGAGAGGGTTTTTTGTGGTTCCTGAAGCGTTGCCTATAAGCTTCAGGCACCAACTTATAAGTCCACAACATGGTTGTTTTAACAATATCGTACTGTAAACTGTCTTCCAGGGAGATTGCAGCTACTACTTCCTGGGTTTTCCCAGACAATTTACATTGCAACAGGAGTGGCTAAACCTCGAGTGGCCAATGCAGCGCAGCGGCCACACGCTCAAACGCAGAGAAATAGGAATCAACTTCCAACTCCCAGAATGGAGGGACTAACGCAATATTTTTACTCACATCTAAGTGGGCTTGATGATGGGCAGGTTGTGGAATCGCACTGAAGCCAGCGTCTAGCTCCAGTTGTCAGATCCTCTCCTCCTTGTCGATTTCCATTTTCCTAATTTCTAAATCAAACTTCACCTGTCTATCTCTCTTTATCTTTTTGCTCCATTTCCAAACGGGCCAGCCTCACCTTTAGCCTTGCGGTCCCGTCTGAACGACCCGAAGCAGAAGATAAAGGGTCGAATCGGAGAAATGTAAATGGGATATGAGCAACCCCTTCCTCTGCCCTGTCCTCCGACTTGGCATCGGAAGGTCTACCCGTCTCCTCTCCTGAGCCTCCCTCTTGTCATCTTTCAACAAGAAAATGTGTTCTCATAACCTCTCTGGGCTAGGTGGGACGTTAGCGTCCCACTCTATTCAACAGCAAGTGGAATCGCGTGCCGCAAAATACAAATACCTCAAAAATGCTATAACTTCAATTTCTCAAACATATGACTATTTTACACCATTTGAAAGATAAGACTCTCGTTAATCCAACCACATTGTCCGATTTCAAAAAGGCTTTAACCTCTTACATCTAGACGTTCCGCTAGCGGAACACCTGCTCCAATATCCAATGACAGGCGTGGCGCGAATTACAAATTCCTCAAAAATCCCAAAACTTCCATTTTTCAAACATATGACTATTTTACACCATTTTAAAGACACGACTCTCCTTTATCTAACCACACTGTCCGATTTCAAAAAGGCTTTACAATGAAAGCAAAGCATTAGATTATGTCAGCAACTCAGAATTACTATTAGAAAAATTGGATTACCTTTGCTGTTCTTCGTCAGAATGCACTCCCAGGACTTCTACTTCAACAACAAATGTTGTTTTGGTTCCAAATAATCCATAGTTATATCCAAATACCTCCGTTTTGTTTGTGCGTTCAGGTCACTATCTGAAGGGTAACGCGCGAGCGCATTTTGTGACAAAAAAATTCTAAATATTCCATTACCATACTTAGAAGCATGTCAAACGCTGTTTAAAATCAATTTTTATGCTATTTTTCTCGTAAAATAGCAATAATATTCCAACCGGACAACGTTGTATTCATTCAAAGAGTGAAAGAAAAAAATGGAGAAGTCTAGGACAAAAAGGCTTCTCAACAGTTTTTACCCCCAAGCCATTAGACTCCTGAACAGGTAATCAAAAGGCTACCCGGACTATTTGCATTGTGTGCCCCCCCCCCCCCCCCCCCCCACATTGGCTAACCAGGCTATCTGCATTGTGTCCCACCACCCACCACCCGCCAACCCCTCTTTCATGCTACTGCTACTCTCTGTTTATCATATATGCATAGTCACTTTAACTATACATTCATGGACATACTACCTCAATTGGGCCAACCAACCAGTGCTCCCGCACATTGGCTAACCGGGCTATCTGCATTGTGTCCCACCCCCCACCACCCGCCAACCCCTCTTTTACGCTACTGCTACTCTCTGTTCATCATATATGCATAGTCACTTTAACTATATCTACATGTACATACTACCTCAATCAGCCTGACTAACCGGTGTCTGTATGTAGCCTCGCTACTTTTATAACCTCGCTACTGTATATAGCCTGTCTTTTTACTGTTGTTTATTTCTTTACTTACCTATTGTTCACCAAATACCTTTATTGCGCTATTGGTTAGAGCCTGTAAGTAAGCATTTTACTGTCAGGTCTACACCTGTTGTATTTGGCGCACGTGACAAATAAACTTTGATTTGATTTGAAGCAAACAGCCAAGATAACGCAGGATTGGCTTTGGGACAAGTGAATATCCTTGAGTGGCCAAGCCAGAGCCCGGATCGAACATCTCTAGTGAAACATGAAAATAGCTGTGCAGCAACGCTCCCCATTCAACCCGACAGAGCTTGAGAGGATCTGCAAAGAAGAATGGGAGAAACTCCTCAAATACATGTGTGCCAAGCTTGTGGCATCATACCCAAGAAGACTTGATTCTGTAATCGCTGCCAAACATGCTTCAAAAAAGTACTGAGTAAAGGGTCTGAATACTTATGTAAATGTGATATATTTTTTATAGATATTTTTTATACATTTTCAAAAATGTCTAAAAGCCTGTTTTTGCTTTGTCATCATGGGGTATGATGTGTAGATTGATGAGGGGGAAAAAACAACTTAATCCCCTTTCAGAATAAGGCTGTAATATAACAAAATGTGGAAAAAGTCAAGGGGTCTGAATACTTTCCAAATGCACTGTATTTTGTATTAGTTGTTGACACTGCCGTGGATAATTTTGCCCAACCATTCTGGTGTCACTTTGTGTGTTTGACAAGACAAATGTCATGTGAGACACACGCACACACACACACTAACTGGTCCATCCACTGGAAAACGCCCAGTCGATCTCCTAGCTGCATTGTCTGAACTTCACTGTTGTGTTATTTGGTAGATCCTCCTCACAACCCCCCAACTAAGCTATAGTTCCTGTAGTTAACTGTCATTAGAGTAGAAGAATAGACATGGTAAATTGAGTGTCCTTGTTGCTACCAATAGACAGAGACCTTAGATTCCACAGACCAGACAGACAGAGAGGGCATACTATAAGTTTAGAGAACTTGAATTCAACTTTTTTTGTTGTTGAAATTATATGGTTTCTTATATTATTACATCATCAAACATGACTCATTGCTCAATATCACTTCATTCTCCAAAACGTCTCATATCAACATCTTATCTAAAGTGAACTGGAATGTCACATCAGTAGCGTTCACACCTACCTAAGATATGCACTGTGTCTCTCATTTGTCATTTCCTATAAACAGGTGTTGATTCACTCACTTGACAATCAGATGTGAGTAGTTGTGCCAGTGTTGTAATATAAAGAAAGTGAAGTTATTTCAACGCTATTAAGAACGAAAGGACACTGATACAGACAACAGAGGCAATCACAGGAAGTGTCAGTAATTCGCCGTAAGTAGCGTTAAGAAATCTTCCCACACCCATACTGTACTACTCCAGTTCTATTGCAGCTAGCATGGCAAAATGGTACTGTGGTGACTTTTATTCTGCTATTGTGACATCCACAAACTGAACAGTAGTCACGTACACTCACATGTGACACAGTATGTACATGCTTACAAACAAACTATGTGCACACAAAAATGTGGACTTTTAATCTGCTATTGCACCATAAGTTGATTTATGTGTACAGGCGCACAAACTCACTGATACGTACATACACATTATCATAGTGTAAACACACTTAACAGAGACCACGCACAAAAACTAAGTGGACAAAACATTATGAACACCTGCTCTTTCCTTGACGTAGACTGACCTGGTCAATCCAGGTTAAAGCTATGATTCCTTATTGATGTCGCTTGTTAAATCCACTTCAATCAGTGTAGATGAAGGAGAGGAGACAGGTTAAAGAAGGATTTTTAAGCCTTGAGACAATGTGTGCTATTCAGAGGGTGAATAGGCAAGGCTATAGATTTAAGTGCCTTTAAACAGGGTATGGTAGTAGGTGCTAGGCACACCGGTTTGAGTGTGTCAAGAACTGCAAGGCTAGGGTTTTCACTCTCAACAGTTTCCTGTGTGTATCAAGAATGGTCCGCCACCTAAAGGACATCCAGCCAACTTGACACAACTGTGGGAAGCATTGGAGTCAACATGTGGAATACTTTTGACACCTTGTAGAGTCTGAGGGCAAAAGGTGGTGCAACTCAACATTAAGAAGGTGATCCTAATGTATTGTACACTCAGTGTATATGCAGGCAAACACCAACACCATCGCATGCCCACTTCCATTTCCATACCATGGCATGCTCTGACCAAGTACAGTTAAAGTCGGAGGTTTACATACAGTTAGGTTGGAGTCATTAAAACTCGTTTTTCAACCACTCCACACATTTCTTGTTAACAAACTATAGTTTTCGGAAGTCGGTTAGGACATCTACTTTGTGCATGACACAAGCCATTTTTCCAACAATTGTTTACAGACAGATTATTTCACTTATAATTCACTGTATCACAATTCCAGTTGGTCAGAAGTTTACATACACTAAGTTGACTGTGCCTTTTAACAGCTTGGAAAATTCCAGAAAATCATGTCATGGCTTTAGATGCTTCTGATAGGCTAATTTATATCATTTGAGTCAATTGGAGGTGTACCTGTGGATGTATTTCAAGGCCTACCTTCAAACTCAGTGCCTCTTTGCTTGACATCATGGGAAAATCAAAATAAATCAGCCAAGACCTCAGAAAATAAATTGTAGACCTCCACAAGTCTGGTTCATCCTTGGGAGCAATTTCCAAACGCCTGAAGGTACCACGTTCATCTGTACAAACAATAGTATGCAAGTATAAACACCATGGGACCACGCAGCCGTCATACCGCTCAGGAAGGAGACGCGTTCTGTCTCCTGGAGATGAACGTACTTTGGTGTGAAAAGTGCAAGTCAATCCCAGAACAACAGCAAAGGACCTTGTGAAGATGCTGGAGGAAACAAGTACAAAAGTATCTATATCCACAGTAAAACAAGTCCTATATCATCATAACCTGAAGGGCCGCTCAGCAAGGAAGAAGCCACTGCTCCGAAACCGCCATTTAAAAAGCCAGACTACGGTTTGCAACTGCACCGTAGTCTGGGGACAAAGATTGTACTTTTTGGAGAAATGTCCTCTGGTCAGATGAAACAAAAATAGAACTGTTTGGTCATAATGACCTTCGTTATGTTTGGAGGAAAAAGGGGGAGGCTTGCAAGCCGAAGAACACCATCCCAACCGTGAAGCACGGGGGCGGCAGCATCATGTTGTCGGGGTGCCCTGCTGCAGGAGGGACTAGTGCACTTCACAAAATAGATGGCATCATGAGGCAGGAAAATTATGTGGATATATTGAAGCAACATCTCAAGACATCAGTCAGGAAGTTAAAGCTTGGTTGCAAATAGGTCTTCCAAATGGACAATGACCCCAAGCATACTTCCAAAGTTGTGGCAAAATGGCTTAAGGACAACAAAGTAAAGGTATTGGAGTGGCCATCACAAAGCTCTGACCTCAATCCTATAGAACATTTGTGGGCAGAACTGAAAAAGTGTGTGCTAGCAAGGAGGCCTACAAACCTGACTCAGTTACACCAGCTCTGTCAGGAGGAATGGGCCTAAATTCACCCAACTTATTGTGGGAAGCTTGTGGAAGGCTACCCAAAATGTTTGACCCAAGTTAAACAATTTAAAGGCAATGCTACCAAATACTAATTGAGTGTATGTAAACTTCTGACCCACTGAGAATGTAATGAAATAAATAAAATCTGAAATAAATCATGCTCTCTACTATTATTCTGACATTTCACATTCTTAAAATAAAGTGGTGATCCTAACTGACCTAAGACAGCAAATTTTTACTAGGATTAAATGTTAGGAATTGTGAAAAATTGAGTTTAAATGTATTTGGCTAAGGTGTATGTATATTAGACGTGATGGTATTACTGTGTGTGTTAGTATGACTGACATAGTGTGATGGTATGACAGAGCTGTGATGTAATGTCTATGAGGTAAGGAGATCTACATGGGAAGGTAAGGTCAAATAGGGAGGGAACCACTGCACAAAAGCCGTCCATACAGTAGGAACCCCAAGCCTAGTTAAAATACCGACCTGAAAGGGTTGGGTTTGTACAAACAATATGGAGGGAGCCGTGCTCTCACGTATCCAATTATATACCAGCGATGGAAGTTGGGAAGGAAGAATTAATTTAGGGCCACAATGAACTTGAACAAAGTGGAACATTTATACAGTAGCAGTAAAGGTGGCATACATATTTAAGATGCAGGGCATGACAGATTTCTCTCACACACACACACACACACACACACACACACACACACACACACACACACACACACACACACACACACACACACACACCTCAAGTCTCATGATCTTATTTGCAAGGGTAAAACCAACTCCGCACGCACTAACACATGCACACACACACACACACACTCTGACAACACATAACTTAAGCTTGATAACAGTATGTAAAGTCAAATCATATTTATTGTCCATCTCTTTTGAGAAAACAGACCATTTCCCCACATCCGTGTGACTAAGGAGGAGTGTTTTCCTTTCAGATGTCACCAAACAGAAGGACAGCATGAGGTTGTTCAAACCTGTCTATCTGCTTTGAGTGGGTACAGTGTCATTCTTATCCAGAATAACTAATATAGAGTAGCTTTCCTAGACAGTCCTAAATTGGAGTTTGAGATTGTGAGTATTTGAGCCAATAAGTGGTTCAACTAGTGGAAATTCTGATGGACAGAAAAACAGGAAACTTAAGAGCACTGTTAAAAATAGGTTACCCAAGGCATTCTGAAGAATTTTAACCGTAATCAGCAGTAGAAAGAATAACAAAGCCCACTCCAGCCCCTGGTTCCATAAAAAGCAGAGGGATGGGGCTGGAGAAATGTAACCACTCTCAAATTCATAAACAGAGCTATGGATGCAAGGTCTGACCATCCGTGATATCAAAATTATATTTTGAAGCATGTTTTGAAGCTTTGTTTAGATTTTCTTTGTGTTAAGGGAATTTTGAATCCCAATGACAATAATTAACAATCAATAAGCTTTGACTAATCCCCAAGGTTTGTAAGACTCTGGGTTAAGAATAATAACATGGCAAGGACTCAGCTTTCTTCCAAAGGTCTGTACTGTTTATTCAGAGAACGTTCTAAAGTCAAAAATTAGGACTCAGTCCTTTTATAATACACACCTACATTCCTATCTTTAGACCACTCCCTTCTCAAACAACCAGTACTTTTCCACTAACCACAAAGAACCATAAAAGTTTCACCTCCCCTCCCCCGTTGGGACCCTCTTGGTTTGAAACCCTCTAATGGTTTTCTATTACCTACTCTACAACTTCACTCTGTTTACATCCCTACTAAAGGATATAACATCAAAGTATTACAATCCTAACCGATCTACCCATATCCTGGTTTTATCTTCCCATGAATCTCAAACATATCACCCTATCCTATAATTTCAGGATGGAACACTTAAGTCATTATCCTAACCCATACAAATTATTCTAACACTTTGTTTAGAAACATTGGAGTAAAATAAGCTTATATTTTGGGTTCTGATGGGGCACAACAGTTGAACTGAGCTCATGAGGCATTTATAAGTTATATTCTTCATGAATCAATTGGTAAATATATTCCATTTATAAGTCCAAAAATGTATTGTGCCTTTAATCCTCCTGTTGTGTTAGTTTCTTGTGAATTCATTTTGTGTTCCTGGTCCAAAATGGCCGCCCCATTATAGCTGATTATAAATCCATAATAATACATATATTATCACCTAATGTTGTGTTAGATCTATTTATCAACTTAAATTTGTGTGAACATTATACGTTTTTAACTTCTATTTGCTATTTATGGCCTGTAGGCCTCATTGACATGAGCTCATACAACTCGTTATGAGTAAAAAAGCATAATGTATGCATTATTTTGACAATAACAAATACTCAGATGAAACATATTGTGCAATTTATCACAGACTACCTTGTGTCAAAATGTAACAAGGACTCTCTCCTCCTCACCAGTGTCATGATCAAAGATGATCAAGAGTCTCACACACAGTATATAGTTTGGTCATTGTGCCGGCACAGAATTAATTGTAAGCAAGGCCTCAAAAAAGCTTTATATACCAGAGCTGCGAGAAAAGTTATATATATTGTTGAAACAATGTTGCAATTGTTTGTGAGAATGCTAACAGGTGTGGTTCCTGTGGGGGAAAGATTCTATTGGGGAAAGGTTCCCATGGGGGATGCCATGGAAGCCAAGAAGGGGAGTGAGGTGTGTGTGTGTGTGTGCTCAAACACACATGCATGTGGGGGTCTGGGAGAGGAAGTGTGTCCATTTGATGAATAGGCATGTGCCTGATCTGAATTTTATACACAAATTGTAGTCTCACCCACTCAAATCTAATGACCGGTCCTTTTTGACCGGTGTTGTGCCGAAACGCTCCCCCCTGCCAGAAAAGCTCCCCTTGCCTCCTAATTTCCTTAATTTTGTGGCTAGAGTCAAATACTTTCTGTGGCACACATCAGAGTCAAATACTTTCCATAGAAAAAACTTCACATCAGGATAGGCAACCGAAAAGAATGCTTAATGTATGTGTGTTATATTAAAACCTCTCTCGGGGAGGTGGGACGCTATCGCCCCACCCACGGTTCACACTATTCAACAGCCAGTGAAAAATCAGAGCGCCAAATTCAAAACCACAAAATGTCATAATTCAAAGTTCTCAAACATAGGACTATTTTACACCATTTTATAGATACACTTCTCCTGAATCGAAACACGTTGTCCGATTTCAAAAAGGCTTTACAGCGAAAGCAAAACATTAGATTATGTTAAGAAAGTACATAGACACAAATAACCACACAGCCATTTTCCAAGCAACTAGATGCATCACAAATACCCAAAACACAGCTAAATGAAGCACTAAATTTTTACGATCTTCATCAGATGACACTCCTAGGACATCATGTTACACAATACATGCATTTTGTGTTCGATAAAGTTCATATTTATATCCATAAACCCCATTTTACATTGGCGCGTGATGTTCAGAAAATATTTTGCCTCCAATACTGCCGGTGAATCAGCACAACAATTTACAAAAATACTCACCATAAACGTTGATAAAATATTCAACTGTTATTCAAAGAATTATAGATGAACATCTTTATGCAAACGCTGTGACAGATTTAAAAAAAGCTTCACGAGGAAAGCACACTTTGCAATAATCTGAGTACTGCGCTCAGAAAAATACACCAGGCAATACAGTTACCCGCCATTTTGGAGTCATCTAAAATCATAAATAGCATTAGAAATATTCACATACCTTTGATGATCTTCATCAGAAGGCACTTCCAGGAATCCCAGGTCCACAATAAATGTTGCTTTGTTCGATAAAGTCAATAATTTATGTTCAATTAGCTCCTTGTTGTTAGCGCGTTCAGTTAGCTACTCCAAGTGTAGGAAGCCCTCGGCAAATGTCACGTCGAAAAGTTAAAAAAGGTTATATTTACGTTCGTTCAAACATGTCAAACGTTGTATAACATCAATCTTTAGGGCCTTTATCACTTAGAACATCAATAATATTCCAACCGGACGATTGCAATGTCTTGAAAAACATTTTGGAACACAGCTAACTCTCACGTGAACGCGCGCCAATGAACGCCAGTACCTTCCTGAGTCAACAACTTCCAACTTCCTCTGTTCGCTCTCTGTTCATCATAGACGCCTCAAACAACTTTCTAAAGACTGTTGACATCTAGTGGAAGCCTTAGGAAGTGCAAAATGAACCCTTAGTCACTGTGTGTTCGATAGGTAATGACTTGAAAGGACGACAAGCACCAGAATTCTCACTTCCTGGTTAGATTTCTGTCACGTTTTTGCCTGCCATATGAGTTATGTTATACTCACAGACATCATTGAAACAGTTTTAGAAACATCAGAGTGTTTTCTATCCAAATCTACTAATACTATGCATATTCTAGTTCCTGGGCCCGAGTAGTAGGCCATTTAATTTGGGCACGTTTTTCATCTGGCCGTGAAAATACTGCCCCCTACCCTAGAGAGGTTTTAAGGACAACAAAGTAAAGGTATTGGAGTGGCCATCACAAAGACCTAACCTCAATCCTATAGAAAATGTGTGGGCAGAACTGAAAAAGTGTGTGCAAGCAAGGAGGCCTACAAACCTGACTCAGTTACACCAGCTCTGTCAGGAGGAATGGGCCAAAATTCACCCAACTTATTGTGGGAACCTTGTGGAAGGCTACCCAAAACGTTTGGCCCAAGTTAAACAATTTAAAGGCAATGCTACCAAATACTAATTGAGTGTATGTAAACTTCTGACCCACTGGTAATGTGATGAAAGAAATTAAAGCTGAAATAAATCACTCTCTACTATTATTCTTACATTTTACATTCTAAAAATAAAGTGGTGATCCTAACTGACCTATGACAGGGAATTTTTACAAGGATTAAATGTCAGGAATTGTGAAAAACTGAGTTTAAATGTATTTGGCTAAGGTGTACGCAAACTTCCAACTTCAACTCTATTCAGGCTGTAGCCTAATAAACCGCATGGTTTCCCGAGTCATAATGGCAGGTACACACACCATATCATCGCGTGACTCCAACTGTACTTCGATATGATGGTTATTATATCAATATTTGCGCATAAAGGCGTTTCCACCACCATTTCTCGTCTCATTAATTTGACCAACACAAAAAGATCGCACCATGTCGAACAAACAAATTATCTGTCGGCATTTATAAAATTGTACCGTAACTACCTGTTTCCATTACAGCTGTACTGACTTTACTCGCATAAAAACTGTGGATAGAAACATGGTTAGTGTCACAGAAGAGGAATGTGTTGTCTCTTCATTTTTTTGTTCAAACAGAATGGCAGCCTGATGTATTTCAACCTTGTCTAGCTGTTTGGAGTGGGTGCAGTAGGCTATGTCATCATGGCTCATAGAGTAGTTAACCTAGACAAATTGATGCTTGAGATTTTGTGGGTGTTCTGAGGGACAGAAAAACAGGGGTACTTTAGACCTCATACTTTAGAACATATAAGGACTTATATACAGATTGTCCAAGAAATTCTGAAGAATGTAATGAAGATAATTTAAAGAGTGCCAATTAATGTGTGGCTTTCTGGCTATGGGGAGTAAATCGCTTTCTTTGTCTTTTTTTACTGTTGTTTCAGTCAGTTATGCACTCTATTCACCAAGACCTGTCCCCGACTCACCTATACAGTATTAAATCTCACCATCCTCACAACGCACTCATCTATCACCCCAGAATCCTTTATTTTACTGTAATAGGATAACTATTACAAAAGCAAATCTGTCATTCTATCCACCCGTCTCTTCCTCTAACTGTCAGTTTCATCTTTCATCAGACAGGTGCCCTGCTGCCATTGGCCCTCACCCAAGGCCATGGTTTCTCGTAAAAGCAAAACGTTTTGCCTCTAACATGTCATTGACAATGGTAATCAGTCTGAGATTCTGTTGACTGTACGCTTGTTGACAAGGGGACCATTTGTGTTTGTTTGTGTCTTTCTGATCATTCCATGTAGTCCTACAACCATTTAATTCCTATGTATGTCTGTCTGTCTGACTTCCATATAGCCTATGTAATAGTCTACACTGGAGATCTATGCGTGGGTATGCCTGTGCACCAAGCTTTCTTTCTTTAAAAAAAAATGTACTGCCATTCTATGTGTTCTGATTCTATATAAAATGTATTCTGAGGTTTATAGATGGGTTGGTTGTAGACATGTGCACAACTATGGGACAAAACAGACAGGGTTGACATCAGTCAAAACACCTCAACACAAGACATGGTATCAAGAACAAGATAAAACTAGCTGAAATGGTCCACCTACGATTCCCCCGGTAGCTTTTTGCCATAGCTTCTAGCTATTTGGCCATTCAGAATCACAATAACACACATGGGACTTCTGCCCCATGTGGTGGATGAATCAGAATTAGTTGGGTAACATAGATAATTAAGATGTTTTATTAGTATAATATGCTTATGTGAGATACTTGTCATTAGAAAGTGTCCTTTGGACTCTGGTGTCTTTCAGTTGCACGTTTCCCTTAGCTGGGGCTCAGACACTTGGGGCCCAGAGAGGGGAGAGGTCAGACTTGTTTTTTACATGTCTCTGTTGCTATGCAGAATATCAGCAAGAGAGGAGGACAGAATGAAATATTGTCTTCATGTGAATGTGTCTTTACCTATTCTTAAACCATGTGAAGGGATGGCATGATTAATGGGGAACCAATTACTTGTCTCCACAATGTCTGTGAGCAAGTCACTCCCTCCTTTTCTTTATTGTGGGGAGGTTTATAGTAGTGTCTGGGACCATTGTATGTCCTCTCTTAGATCTCGCACTTATCCTGTGATAGTATATGGCCTAGAGGGTCACTCCCCTCAGTGAGCTTGTCCAGGAGTGGGGTCAAGAGGGGGTTTGCTTGAGATGGGAGTATCTAGAGTTGACAATTGATATATGCCATTGGATGAAATGTTGTTTTTGTTCTATGAAGTACCAGGGACGAGATTAGAACCTCGTCATTAGGGATCAAACTGAACGATAATTTATAGTGAATGCTATCTGGCTGTAGATACTCCTCTCTAAAGTAAACAGTCTTTCTTTGTGAACTGTTCCTAACTATCTGTGGTTTGTCATGTCAAAAGGGGGTGGATATTTGGGTATAAAATATCTCAGTAGCCATTGTGTTGGAACCTTCCTGGTTCATTCGAGAGAGTGCATCATTGAAGGTCAAGTGCTTTTGCAAAAGTATCTTAAGTATTAAAGATGTAGTTTAACTCAGATTGGTGTGTTTGTAACTCTCCTCATTTGGTAATGCAGAAATTAGCCACCACACCCATTGAATCGAGCTCATCGTTTTCGTGATGTCATCTAACCCATCTATTACTAAGTCCCTGAACCTAACCCTAACTTTGCTTATTATCCACAAGCCGACTCAACCCTAACCCTAGCCATTGCCCTTACCCTAGCTTCATGTCCACATGCCAGTTCAACCCTAACCCTATAGCCTCAACCCTAACCCTAAACCCTAACCCTAGCTTCATGTCCACACCCCAGCTCAGGAAGTTCCCAAAGTAAGTTTGCTGATTACATTTTTATATTGACATTAAAGTCTGAAAGGCACTTGAAGTCAGGAGTATTGTTTGGTTGCCCGAAGATTGTGATCACTTGCCCAAAAATGGAAATGAGCTATTTATATGGAGAACTGCCACATATTGCCTGCCTTTCACCTACACATACACTCTTAGAAAAAGAGGTGCTATCTAAAACCTAAAAGAGTTCTTCGGCCATCCCCATAGGAGAACCCTTTGTAGAACCCTTTCCACAAACTTCAAACTTTCACTTAAACAATGGTAGGAACCAGAAAGATCAGTGTTAGACTACTTAAATTCTTTGCAGATGGGTTGTTTTCATTAAAAAAATCACCGGCCTGATGGGGTAACCGCAGAGCAGGCTCAACCTTGCGCTATTGCTCAGTTCACTTGCCCCAGGCAATAGGGCAACCCTAAAGCGGCAATCAGCGGTAGAAACAACAACAAAGTGGTCTACCTGCCCGGAAAAGCTGTGGGATGGGGCTGGAGAAATGTAACCACTTTCAAATTTGTGGGAATTCTGCAAATGTTTATTATTATTTTTCACTGATCAAGAGCCACTGAACATGCCAATTGGCAGATGTGTTTTTCTGTTGCTCATTAGAAGAAAAAAAGATTTCAGTCTTGGAGGTGTGTTTACTGACCAATTCCACGTTTGGTTAATGATGTTTTTATCCCATGAGACACTGAAGCTGATCTTAAAAAGCCACTGAACACGGCAATTAGCAGTTGTGTTTTTTTTCAATTGTGAAGTGCTGTCTTATGAAAAACGACGGAGCTGCTGGGCAGGTCTGAATCACTTTCTATGCTATTGAATAGAGAGTAATCACCACAGCTGTTCACCCCATCTTAGTGGACAAATGGACATCATCAAATTAAAACGCAACCTTCAACTACCCGGTGTGACGCATGGATGTTCCAAACTCCGTTTTAGATGAGACTGACTTTATGACCAAAATTATACTATTCACACTTTGTAGTCAATTTTGAAACTATAACAATTGTTTATGACTCATATCAATGCAACAGAGTCCGTTTTCAAAGGGATTTGTTGCTTTTCAAAGGCAGTCAGTCTTTAACTTTCTTTGTACATAATGTTTCCTCCATCGGTTTCTATGACCGGAAATATCCTATATTTCTCAGAAACATGGCTTAACAAGGACAAGGATAATAAACATCCAGCTGGTTTTTCAATGCATCGGCAGGACAGAACAGCATTGTCAGGTAAGCTCAAGGGGGTGGTGTGTCTCTTTGTTAACAACAGCTGGCACACAATCCTTAATATTAAAGGAAAATTACACCCCAAAACTATCTTTTGATATTTCTTTAATTTGTCCGTTATTGACATTGTCCCAAACTTTTTTTGCTTTTCAGCAATCAAGTTTTCAAGATATGTGCCTTTCAAAATATAGAGATAATGTTGTATTTTGAAAGTTACATATCTTGAAAACTTGATTGCTGACAAGCAAACATTTTGGGGACTATGTCAACAATGGCCTAATGAAACAAATATCAAAATATAGTTTTTGGGTAGAGTTTTCCTTTAAGAAAGTCTCAAGGTTCTGCTCGCCTGAGTTAGAATACCTCATGATAAGCTGTAGACCATACTATTTACCAAGGGTTTACATTTATATTTTTTGTACCTGTCTATTTAACACCACAAACTGATGCTGGCACAAAGAGAGCACTCAGTGAGCTGTATAGGGCCATAAGTAAACAAGAAAATTCTCATCCAGAGGTTGTGCTCCTAGTGGCAGGTGATTGTAATGCTGGAAAACTGAAATCTGTCTTACCTAATCATACCTAATTTCTACCAGCATGTCACCCGTGCAAATAGAGTCGAGAAAACTCTAGCTCACCTTTACTCAACACACAGAGGTGCATACAATGCTCTCTCTCACCCGCCATTTAGCAAATATGACCATAACTCTATACTTCTGATTACTGCTGACAAGCAAAAAACTCAAACAGGAAGTACCAGTGATGTGCTCAATATGGAAGTGGGCCGATGAAGCGGATGCTAATCTACAGGACTGTTTCGCTAGCACAGACTGCAATATACTCGGTATATACTCGGACTCGGTTTTGCAATTCGCATACTGCCCCAACAGATCCACATATGACGCAGTCTCTATTGCATTCCACACTGCCCTTTCCCACTTGGAAAAAAGGAACACCTACGTGAGAATGCTGTTCATTGACTACAGCTCAGCATTTAACACCATAGTGCCCTCCAAGCTTATCACTAAGCTAAGGACCCTGGGACTGAACACCTCCCTCTGCAACTGGATCCTGGACTTCGTGACATGACGCCCCCAGGTGATGAGGGTAGGCAACACCACATCAGCCACTCTGACCCTCAACACGGGGGCTCCTTTAGGGGTGTGTGCTTAGTCCCCTCCTGTACTCCCTGTTCACCCACTACTGAGTGGCCGCACACGACTCCACCACCATCATTAAGTTTACTGACGACACGAAGTTGGTAGCCCTGATCACCAACGACAATGAGACAGCCTATAGGGAGGAGGTCAAAGACCATAAAAATCTCTTCCTCAACGTCAACAAAACAAAGGAGCTGAATGGGGCCGAGCAGACCCCCATTCACATCGACAAGGCTGTAGTGGAGCGGTTCGAGACCTTCAAGTTCCTCGCTGTCCACATCACTAAGGATCTATCAAGGTCCAAACACACCAACACAGTCAGGAAGAGGGCACGACAATGCCTCTTCCTCCTCAGGAGGCTAAAAAGATTTGGCATGTGTCCTCAGAGCCGCAAAAACTTCAACAGCTGCACAATTGAGAGCATCTTGACTGGCTGCATCACCGCTTGGTATGGCAACTGCTTTGCATCCAAGTGCAGGCCGCTACAGAGGGTAGTGTGTACGGCCCAGTACATCACTGGGGCTGAACTCCATGCCATCCAGGACCTCTATACTATGCGGTGTCAGAGGAAGGCCCTAAAAAGCCACCCAAGTCATAGACTGTTCTCTCTGCTAACACACGGCAAGCGGCACCGATGCACCAAGTCTGGAACCAACAGGACCCTGAACAGCTTCTACCCCGAAGTCATATGACTACTAAATAGTTGGTTAAATAGTTCAAACAGCTACCCTGAGTTAGTTTTTTTTACCCCTTTTTCGTGATATCCAATTGGTAGTTACAGTCTTGTCTCATCGCTGCAACTCCCGTACAGAGAGAGGCGAAGGTCAAGAGCCATGCATCCTCCGAAACACGACCCAGCCAAGCCACACTGCTTCTTGACACACTGCTCGCTTAACCTGGAAGCCAGCCACACCAATGTGTCGGAGGAAACACTGTACACCTGATGACCACGTCAGCATGCATTGTGCCCGGCCCGCCACAGGAGTCGCTAGGACAACGCTGGGCCAATTGTGCGCCGCTTCATGGGGCTTCCGGTTGGCTGCGACAGCCTGGGATCAAACCAGGATCTGTAGTGATGCAGCTAGCACTGCGATGCAGTGCCTTAGACTGCTGCGCCACTTGGGAGGCCCCACATGGAAACTTTTTGCACAAAATGTTTGACTCATCACATATGCTGCTGCTACTGTTTACTATCTCTCTTATACTGTATGTACATAGCTACCTCAATCACCTCGTACCCCTGCACATTGACTCGGTACTGGTACCCCTTGTATATAGCCAAGTTATCGTTACTCATTGTGTATCTATTATTACTTTCATTATTATGTGTTGTATTATATTTTTCTATTATTTCTCTATTTTCTTTCTCTCAGCATTGTTGGGAAGGGCCCGTAAGTAAGCATTTCACTGTTAGTCCACACCTGTTGTTTACAAAGAATATGTTGAATCTTTTTTTTTTTAATTGCTCAAGGGTTGACAAAGATAATAGTGGTCCTTGGTAGCTCAGTTGTAACACCAGGGTAGTGGGTTTGATTCCTGGGACCACTCATACAGTCTTGGAAAGCGCTAGTGTTTAATGTATTGTACACTCTGTGTATATATTCATTTTAAATCGATTTAGTTGTCATCTTGAATGTGCAACATCTATGTCTGACATTTTCATCAATCAAGCTCAATCAAACCCCATACCTGTAGAGGCAGCGGCCTCTTCCTGTGACAGAGAGAAACACATGGTCATAATACTGTAGGCTAGTCGGTAGGTTCCTTTGCTGCTCAGATTCCATTGACTCAAATCTACAAGTGACCCTCTAGTGGTTTTAAATGATAACACATCCTTTTATCCTCTGCAAATTCAACTGAACACACTGCAGCGTTAATATTCCTTGGAAAGGATCACAATTTAAAATAATCACTCAATATTCTGGTCTGACAGGAAACAAAACAAAAATTCAAATGAAGTGAGAAATGCTTTATTACCAAGTTTGGAAAAAGACTTAATTAATCCCAATCATATCTATTGGTCCTACTACATGTATAAATAAAAATATCACATTTAATCTTCAATATTACAATACAAATAAATAATAAAAAATATATTACTATTCAACTAAAACAAAAAAAAGATATTTTTCACAGTAGGGGAAAGTGGGGTAAGTTGTTCCAAAGGGTTAGCTCTGCCACCCCTTGTTTCTAGGAAACCATACACAAAATAAATCATGTGACAAATACAGTACCAGTCAAAGTATGGACACACCTACTCATTCAAGGATTTTTCTTTATTTTACATTGTAGAATAATAGTGAAGACATCAAAACCATAAAATAACACATGGAATCAGGTAGTAATCAAAAAAGTGTTAAACAAATCAAAATCTATTTTAGATTTTTAGATTCTTCAAAGTAGCCACCCTTTGCCTTGATGACAGCTTTGCACACTGTTGGCGTTCTCTCAACCAGCTTCACCTGGAGAGCTTTTCCAACAGTCTTGAAGGAGTTCCCACATATGCTGAGCACTTGTTAGCTGCTTTTCCTTCAGTCTGCGGTCCAACTCATCCCAAACCATCTCAATTGGGTTGAGGTTGGGTGATTGTGGACGCCAGGTCATCTGATGCAACACTCCATCATTCTCCTTCTTGGACAAATAGCCCTTACACAGCCTGGAGGTGTTTTGGGTCATTGTCCTGTCGAAAAACAAATGATAGTCCCACTAAGCGCAAACCAGATGGGATGGCATATCGCTGCAGAATGCTGTGGTAGCCATGCTGGTTAAGTGTGCCTTGAATTCTAAATAATTCACTGACAGTGTGACCAGCAAAGCACACCCACACCATCACACCTCCTCCTCCATGCTTCACGGTGGGAACCACAGATGCAGTGATCATCCGTTCACCTACTCTGTCTCTCACAAAGACACGGCGGTTGGTACCAAAAATCTCACATTGGACTCATCAGACCAAAGGACATATTTCCACCGGTCTAATGACCATTGCTTGTGTTTTTTGGCCCAAGCAAGTCTCTTCTTATTATAGGTCTACTTTAGTTGTGGTTTCGACCAGAAAGGCCTGTTTCACGCAGTCTCCTCTGAACAGTTGATGTTGAGATGTGTCTGTTACTTGAACTCTGTGAAACATTTATTTGGGCTGCAATTTCTGAGGCTGGTAACTCTAATGAACTTATCCTCTGCAGCAGAGGTAACTCTGGGTCGTCCTTTCCTGTGACGGTCCTCAGGAGAGCCAGCTTCATCATAGCACTTGATGGTTTTTGCGACTGCACTTCAAGAAACTTTCAAAGTTCTTGAAATTTTCCGAATTGACTGACCTTCATGTCTTAAAGTAATTATGGACTGTCGTTTTCCTTTGCTTATTTGAGCTGTTCTTGCCATAATATGGACTTGGTCTTTTACCAAATAGGGCTATCTTCTGTATACCGCCCCTAACTTGACACAACACAACTGATTGGCTCAGCATTAAGGAACGAAATTCCACAAATTAACTTTTAACAAGGCACACCTGTTAACTGAAATGCCTTCCAGTTGACTGCCTCATGAAGCTGGTTGAGAGAATGCCAAGAGTGTGCAAAGTTGTCATCAAGGCAAAGGGTGGCTACTTTGAAGAATCTCAAATCTATTTTGATTTGTTTAACACTTTTTTGGTTACTACATGATTCCATATGTGTTATTTCATAGTTTATGTATTCACTATTATTCTACAATGTAGAAAATAGTCCAAATAAAGAAAAACCCTTGAATGAGTAGGTGTGTCCAAACTCTTGACTGGTACTGTACTTAGGAAGAGGTAAGAACCCACATGGAAAAAGTGTTAAACAAGTTAGGTCCAAAAAACATTTTTTCACAAAGTCAAATTAATTTGCGTTATAGGTTTCATCATGCTTGTATCCAGTTGTGGAAAGATTATCCAATTTTCATACTTGAGTATAATAGAAAAATTACTCAAGTAAAAGCAAGTCACCCAGTAAAATACTACTTGAGTAAGTCTAAAAGTATTTGGTTTTAAATATACTTAAGTATCAAAAGTAAATGTAATTGCTAAAAGGTACTTAAGCATCAAAAGTAAAAGTACAAGTATAAATCATTTCAACTTATTTATATTAAGCAAAGCAGATGGCCACATGTTCTAGTTTATATTTTATTTACGGATAGCCAGGGGCATGCTCCAACTCAGACATAATTTACAAACGAAGCATGTATTTAGTCAGTCCCCCAGATCAGAGGCAGTAGGGATGACCAGTGATGTTCTGTTGGTAAAAAGTGTGAATTAGACAATTTTCCTGTCCTGTTAAGCATTCAAAATGTAACAAGTACTTTTGGGTGTCAGGTAAACTGTATGGAGTACAAAGTACATACGTTTCTTTAGGAGTGTAGTAGTGAAGTAAAAGTTGTCAAAAATATGAATAGTAAAGTACAGATACCCCAAAAAACTACTTAAGTAGGACTTTAAAGTATTTTTACTTAAGTACTTTACACCACTGCTTGTATCTAAACTAAAGTAGATTGTTTTATACATCATTTGGGGTCTTTATAAGCTACAATATTAAGTCTTATACCAACAGTAGCATGTAAGTGCATCCTTGTGTGGGCTAATATAGTCAAAATTGTTGCCAGGGGCAAATTGAGCCATTGGCTATCAAAATACCCCATAAAAAAAATATTATTACATTGTCAGTTTTATGCATGACAAGCATAGTTTTTTGAAGACACCTCGCATCCGTATGATTAGTCATAATTATTCAAATGATGAAAAATGCCTTCCTCATCCCCCTCTAGGCCACAAATGAAGTGTTTACTTCCCAGGCATAATGCAAGGCACTATCACTGGGATATGAGGTTGAACCAGGGCCTGAGCCTATGTTAAAAGTATTTTTTAAAAGTGCAAAGTGTTAGAAATGTGTCCCTATGCTCAATTTACCCCAAAACCAAGTGACCACTTTTTTTGGACAAGCTGTGTTTTCAAAGGTGTTATGTTTACATGAATTCTGATTATTTCCAGAGATACATGACATCCTGAAATATATGTAAATATCTTTGTTAGAAAGAATACTATATTTAGCTTTACATAGTGATGCTGAATGTAAAAAATGGGTCAACATTCCCAACTCACCCCTACTAACCAGCCATAAAAATCAGCAAAATATAGAAATAAGAAGACTAGTGGCAGCATCAGTGTTATATTAAATAAGGCACTACATTCTCAACTGAAAAATAAAGTGGCAATTTGGCGAAGTTTGGCCATGCCAAAACATTCTAGGCACCTTTTTGGCTGAAACATAGCACAGATTATAGGTCTACTGCATGTAACGGAATAAGTAACAAAACAAATTGGTCAACATTTCTGGTCAAACGCGTTCGGTTTCACAACCCCAAACTTCCTTCCCTCCCTCTCTTCCTTCACTCATTCTTCCAGCTGGGCCAGTTTCTCTGGATCAGACTCGTACACCTCCTCCTCCTCTTCCTCCACCACCTCGATCCCATCCATAGTTTTCTGCAGTTGCTCTTTGATGCGGTTGAGCTCCAACAGTCCATTCTGAAGATCCTTACACACTTCCCTGATCTTCCCAGCGAACTCCGTCTTGGCTCCTTTGTTGAGCTCGATGGAGTCTTTTGCCAGGAAGAACACATCCAGGGCCAGGAAGAGACCCGACATTACTCCTGTGGTGACACTCATCACCTAAACAAAATTAAATTAGGACAAGCAAATCAGCACATGGAGAACATCAAGAATTTAACCATTTGTGATCTATTCTATATTGTTTGTTTTGATCAGTGTTTGTTTTCTTGTCTTTTCCTTTTCCCTATTTGAAACCCAATCTAGGGACGGATGCTGCATATTAGCGCCAACATGATTGTGCAGATCAGTGTAAACAAGCGTAACGGTAGAGTCAGTATCTCATGGCAAGGTAATCTGTATCTAGCAATGTCTTGTCTTGCATGCCTCGCAAATTCACCAAAGTAGCCTACAGTTCGCCTCTTCCTCTCTGGTTATATTTCAATTAAACAACTTTCCCCAGGCCTTTATAGCCTATCGTCTAGTCAGGCTATAACACAGAAAAAAAATGTTTTGTGATAACTGCACTGTGATCATAATTTTGTGCGTTTGAAAAGCAAGTATCCCAATTTAGTTGAAATATTTGAACCTTTAAACGTTCACACCCCTAATCTGTACCAAACAGATAATGTATCATCATCATCATGTACCTGGGCTGCCTTGGCCGCTCCTCCTGCCACGTTGAGAACCTGCACGGTGTTGATCAGACTGTCTGTGTTGATTAGTAATGCCTTGCCGGCCCGGCCACCCTCCTTCATCACGTGTTTGACATTCTGGTTGAGATATTTCTTAGAGATGCTGTCCACGTACTGATCAAAGTCCCACTCCTCCAGGGTCTCCATACCGACCTGAGGTGGATGGAGAGAGATGGAGAAAGAGAAAGCGCAAGGGAGAAATAAAAGGGAGAGTAAGAAAAGAAGCAACAACATGATATAAAGTCAGAGGTCAAGACACCCAAATTCCCCCTCCTCACCTCAGCTGCACACTGCTGTGTGAAGTTTCCCCTAGGCGCAGGTCTAGGATCAGCTTCCAAATTGAACCCTCACCATTAGTGGTGAAAATGCTAAACTTACCTAAGATCAGCATCTAGGGCAGGGATAGGCAACTAAGATTCAGCTGCGGGTCGATTTGTCAGAGTGGATGGTCGGGGGGCCGGAACATAATTATGATAATTTACACTGCAAATTGACCACAGCTAAGCCCAAAAAGACATTGCATTTGAAAATAAAAATTATTTCATACCTTGATTACATTGAGACATGATTACGTTTCTTTTTTTATTTGTGGGAATAAATGGGAACAGATTTCCTAAACCAAACTCACTTTTTGCTGAATTCCTGGTGATTTAATTTTTTTATTTATTTTTTACTTAAAACAAAAATTTGTGGGGCCAAAGAAAAATAACTCGCTGACCATTCTTAGCACGTGGGCCGCATGTTGCCGACCCCTGATCTAGGGACAACTCCACCCTTCACCCACCTGCAA
Organism: Salmo trutta; assembly: GCF_901001165.1. Taxonomy (NCBI): domain Eukaryota; kingdom Metazoa; phylum Chordata; class Actinopteri; order Salmoniformes; family Salmonidae; genus Salmo; species Salmo trutta. The sequence goes on along the minus strand of NC_042964.1, from coordinate 22,736,961 downwards.
AAAGTCCAGACACTCCTTGATATCCTTCATCTCCTCCTGGTAATCCTGAATCATCTTCTCCACCTTCTTCCTGTCTGTTTTGGAGTGCACTGTATCGGTAATATTTGCAGAGGCTGACGCTACCCCGCCCGCCGTCGCAACGCCGATGCCCACTGCCGTGACGATGAGCGACGTTCCCATGGTGAACGGCGCCAAGATGAGGCCAGTGATAGTGGTGATGCTCCCAGCAACGCTGGCGACTCCACCCCCCACGCTGGCCTTCACAGTCTTCTTGTGGAAGCTGTCGGCGGCATCGGCCAATGATAGGAGCTCCAGGATGCGTTGCTGTAAGGAGGCACCGCGCTGGTTGAAGAGACTCACAAAGAGACGGGCCGCCATGAAGACACGGTCCGCCACCGCCTCCACTGCCCTGAGAGAGAGAGGAAGGAGGAGAAAGAGAGTGATGGAAAAGGGAAGGACAAATAAGAAAAAGTGGAGAATAATTGAGAAAGAAAAGAGAGGGAGGGGTTTGTAAGAACTTGTATCCTTTTTCAAACAATAACACCTTGGGAATCCTGGAGAAATAAGTCTGATCTTGCTCTATAAATATTATTTGCAGTTCAGTTGGGTTCCCTAAAGACGTTTAATACACATTGTATGAAATCTCACATTGACAATTTCTCTTAAAACGTCATAACCAATGGGTAAATACATGAAAATGCTTACATCTCGCCTTCATCCGCTTCAAAGGTGTTGGACTCATTCCACGTTTCCCAACCTAGGGGGAGCAGAGATATAAGCTGTAGTTACTGTAAACAACGACAAGAGAACACACATATACATAAAAAAAAAATAGTGCTCTGTGCCAAACATACCCTCTACTGTTTGCCACCAATCCATAAGACCGTCCTCATTCTAAGAATAAAATACTATTAGTCACATACACATAATGCAGTATGAATACACAAACAAGGTATATTTTTATGTTCACCAGTGTCACAGTGAGTCATATGTTTTAAGGTTATATTGCGATGTAAAGCATACATGTACAATAACTACCATCCAGTGTCATAGTAAATTATGAAGTGTTATAATGCAACACAGGGCATGTAATATACATACATACATCCTTGCTGTCCAGTGAGTTTCCTGCACTAGGTACTGGCACTGCAGCCATCTCCAATGTCATAGTGTTATAATGCAATATAAGGAATGTCATAGTGAGTTCGGAAGTATCATAATGCAACATAGTACATGTGATACATACATCCTCACTGTCCAGTGGGTTTCCTTCACTAGGTACTGGCACTGCAGCCATCTCCAGTGTCTGGATCTCCACTAGGTCCGCCTGGGCTGTGGGCTGAGCATCAGTATTCTGTAGGAAAATGATGATGAATATAATTGAAGATATTATTAAATGGTAATATTATTCACATGAAAATTAAGAAAAGAAAACACCTAGTGTAAAAAAAGACAGGCATAACTAAGACCAAAAGGAAGAGAGTGAAAATATGGTTACTATAGCTTCATAGCCAAACAGGGCACCAGGGAGAATCCTTCGGATTCGGAATGTCTGCCAGAGAAACAAACAGACAGAAACATAAGAACACATGCCCTATGAAGAGGCCCTATGTAGGTGATGTACTTAAATAGGATGATAGTATTATAGTGTAGTACTTTGTGACAACTGCTGATGTAAAAATGGTTTATTAACTGGGTTGTTCGCGCCCTGAATGTTGATTGGCTGACAGCCATGGTATATCAGACCGCATACCACGGGTATGACAAAACATTTATTTTTACTGCTCTAATTATGTTGGTAACCAGTTTATAATAGCAATAAGGTACCTCTGGGGTTTGTGGTATATGGCCAATATACCACGGCTAAAGCCTGTATCGAGGCACTTAGCCCTTAGCCAAGGTATATTGGCCATATACCACAATCCCTCTGGCCTTATTGCTTAATTTTAAAATACATTTGATTGATTGTATAATATAATAGTATGATTAAACAACAAAAAAGTGACATACCCCAGTCCTTTTCTTATTTTCTTGTGGTGGTGGAGGACCACTTTTCACTGAAGAAGTTGCGTCACTGTCTGTGTACCACACGGTCTGTAACAAGTGATGGAGTAAGTTGTTATTTTAGCTAACCCTGTGCGGGAAATATACAATTGCATTTTATTTTGCAGGTGGGACATCATAGACGTGTTGTTGTACCTGATTCTCTGTAGGACTGAAGACGTTGGTGTCACTCAGACTGTCAGAACTGGAGGATGAATCGCTGTGTGACGGCTGAGTCTCCTGAAATGGAGAGGAAGGGAGTGTGAGGAAGAGAGGGGGAGTAATTAAATGTTTGCCATTTTGCATATAGTGACATTCTACCAGGTTTCACAAACCTCTCCTCGAGTACCCCCAGCCAGTCCACGTCTTTGATGAATTCCAGAACAGCTGATTCAAATGATCTCCTAATCATCAAGCCCTTCATTTGTTGAATCAGCAGTGCTAGTTCTGGAATACATTAAATAACTGGACTGGCTGGGGTTACTCCAGAACCGGTTTGGGAAACTCTGGTCTAAACTATCGGAACTTCCTTTGCAGTATGACAAGGGTGCGCAGGCTACCTGGGTCAGTGCTGTAGATTTGAATGGGTTGACTTTCTGCATCATTCCCTTGAACATCCCAGGGTTCTGAAAAACCAGGTGAACACAGAAATCACTTAGTAGTGATAATAAAATGTTCCTCGACTAGCACAGTTGTATTTCTATACTAAGACGATGTATGCCTCAGCACCTGGGATAAACGGGTTTACCTGTTTGCCTGCAGAACTGTTACTCTCAGCCAGACTGCCAGCACTGGAGGAAAGATCACTGTGTATGGACTGGGTGTCCTGAACAGAAGGCAGAGAGAGAAAAATAGTCCATTTGAATATTTAGCATAACTTTGCAACATGATACAGGTCGATCATAATCATCATGACTACCTGAATCGGTGTTGTAGATTTGAAAGGGTTGACTTTTTGCATCACTCCCATAAACATTCCAGGATTCTGCTGCTGCGAAACACAAGGTTGAACACATGACACACAAATCTTCTGTATGACAGAAAAAAAACGTCTTCAGGAGTATATCTTATTTATGCCTCATGAACAGGTTTACCGATTTGCTTTCTGGTATCTTTTCTGTGACATGGTGATCCACACTGTCGGTTGGAGGGTCTTCCTTTATCACCTAAAATACACACATATGGATACCAAATGTAAAACATAGTCGTGAATAGGAAAGGCCTTGTGTTCTGATAACCCTATACCTGTGCAGTTTACAGGTGGGACATTTCATGGATAGGTGTAGATGGTATATGCTAACTTTTTTGACTCATCACATATGCTGGTGCTACTATTTGACATCTGTCACTTTGTTCCTAGTTATATGTACATATCTACCTCCATTATCTCATTCCCCTGTACATTGACTCGGTACTGGTACCCCGTGCATATAGCCAAGTTATCGTTACTCATTGTGTATCTATTATTTGGTGTTTTACTTTTCTATTATGTCTCCATTTTCTTTGTCTCTGCATTGTTGGGAAGGGCCCCTAAGTAAGCATTACACTGTTAGTCAACACCTGTTGTTTATGAAGCACGTGACATACATATATATTTTATTTTGTATAGATGCTGTATTGTACCTGTCTTCCTGTAGAAGCCAGACTGTCAGCACTGGAAGACAGATTGCTGTGTATGGCCTGAGTATCCTGAAAAAGAGGAGAGAAATTAGGAAAACAGGGAGTTAGAGTATTTAGCACAACTTGGCATTTTACATAACCAAAAGCATCAGTCCAAAAATGTTTTATTGCAATATGATATAGCATTATCATCATCACCATAAGTACCTGATTCTGGGCTGTAGATTTGAATGGGTTGACTTTCTGCATCATTCCCGTGAACATTCCAGGGTTCTGCAAAAGCAAACCACATGACATACAAATCCCTTTCAGGATGATCAGCTCTTAAAGTTCTTCAACTCATTATTAGACTGCACATGGATAAACATCTTTACCTGCTTGGCTTCAGGTAGCTTCGCTGTCACTTGGTGATCTACTGTGTCTGTTGAAGGGTCCTCCTTTCTCACCTGAAACACACGCAAATAGATAACAAATGTGCAGAATAGTCTTCAATAGGCCTTGTGTGTAACTTGGTAGATTACAGGTAGGACATTATTTTGACATGTGCTGTACTTGTCTTTCTGTTGTGGTGTTTTCAGCCAGACTGCCAGCACTGGAGGACAGATCACTGTGTATCGACTGAGTGTCCTCAAACATGAGGAGAGAAAGGAAAGGGAGAGAGAGAAAAGAGGGAATTTTAATATTTACCGATTTGCATTAGTAACGTCATTCTAATTATCAGTCCAAAATATTACTATTAATTTGCAATAAGATACAGGGTGACCAAATGTATTTCAGGAGACTACTGTAATGTGACCAAGTGAACTCATCTTCACTACCTGTGCCCGTGCTGTAGATTTGAAAGGATTGACTTTTTGCATCATTCCTGTGAACATTCCAGGGTTCTGGAAGACCTGAAATGTACACAAGAGACACACAAAACACTTTTCAGTACAGCAGCAACAATACAATTTTACTCTACTCCCTAACATAGTCCTTTAGATTCAAGGATGAACAGACAGGTTTACCTGTTTGCCTTCTGGTAGCTTTTCCTGATCCACAGTGTCTTTTGGAGGGTCCTCTTTTCTCACCTAAAACACACACACACACACAAATGGGTACTAAATGTAAAAAACATAGTGTTGAACAACATAGTAGGATCAACTGGATTATGGCTAATACCTGTGTAGAGGACCTGAATGGGTTGATTTTCTGTGTCACTCCTTTAAACATACCCAGGGTCTGCAACACATACAAGCATCATGGTTCCCTCAATTATATCACACAGATTATTTTTTTTAAATTATTAACGAAAAGGACCAGAAGTCTGACAAGTCGGATTAGTTTAGATACAGAGTATGCAGAGCAGACATCTACCTGTTTCGCTTCAGGGACATTTCCATCCACAGTCTTCTCTGACACTGGATCTGTAGCTGTACTGGTTGTAGAGGAGGCCTGGGTGGAAGATAAGGATCAATGAGGATCTTTGGTGTTTGTTTCCACTAAAAATAGTAGCCTGTGCCTGTATTTATAAAGCGTCTCAGAGAAGGAGTGCTGATCTAGGATGACGTTCTCCCCATCTTATTCATTATGATCTGAAAGGCAAAACTGATCCTAGATCAGCACTCCTACAGTGAGGCACTTTTTGAATACAGTCCCTGGTCCCAGATCAGTTTATCCTGCCTTGCCAAAGAGAAAAATATTATATTTATATGCCTTGCCAACTCCTATGGTAGTTGGTGTGACAATGATCTTAGGAGTTTGCAAAGCAAAGGTAACTGAACTAAATGACTATCGCCCATAGCACTCACTTCTGTCATCATGAAGTGCTTTGAGAGGTTAGTTAAAACCTCTTAAGGATCCGCCACTTTTTTTAAATGTTCGCCTAAAATGACATTCCCAAATCTAACTGCCTGTAGCTCAGGCCCTGAAGCAAGGATATGCATATTCTTGGTACCATTTGAAAGGAAACACTTTTAAATTTGTGGAAATGTGAAAGGAATGTAGGAGAATATAACACAATATATCTGGTAAAAGATAATACAAAGAAAATAACAACCGTTCTTTTGTATTTTTTTGTACCATCAACTTTGAAATGCAAGAGAAAGGCCATAATGTATTATTCCAGCCCAGGTGCTATTTAGATTTTGGCCACTAGATGGCAGCAGTGTATGTGCACATTTTTAGACTGATCCAATGAACCATTGCATTTCTGTTCAAAATGTTGTATCAAGACTGCCCAAATGTGCCAAATTTGTTTATTAAGGATCATATCATCTCTATCTTACCTGACACCCTAGACCCACTTCAGTTTGCTTACCGCCCCAATAGATCCACAGATGATGCAATCGCCATCGCACTGCACACTGCCCTATTCCATCTGGACAAGAGGAATACCTATTGTAATGAAACACTTCTGACACCAATGTAATGAAACAGGGAGGGAGCAGGTCTCGAACCCTCGACCGTCTAGCCTGAAATCCAGCACGCTATCAACTGTGCCGCAAAAGCATGCTCGAGCGAGTCGATTTCTGACGCTTATAATCCCAGGGTCGTTACACTATGTAAGAATGCGGTTAATGGACTATAGCTCAGCATTCAACACCATAGTACCCTCCAAGCTCATCATTAAGCTCAGGGCCCTGGGTCTGAACCACGCCCTGTGCAACTGGGTCCTGGACTTCCTGATGGGCCGCCCCCAGTTGGTGAAGGTAGGAAACAACACCTCCACTTCGCTGATCCTCAACACAGGGGCCCAACAAGAGTGCGTGCTCAGCCCCCTCCTGTACTCCCTGATCACACATGACTGCGTGGCCACGCACGCCTCCAACTCAATCATCACGTTTACAGATGACACAACAGTAGAAGGCCTGATTAACAACAATAACGAGACAGCCAACAGGGAGGAGGTGAGGGCCCTGGGAGTGTGGTACCAGGAAAATAACCTCTCACTCAACGTCAACAAAATAAAGGAGATGATCATGGACTTCAGGAAACAGCAGAGGGAGCAAGCCCCTATCCACTTCGATGGGACTGCAGTTGAGAAGGTGGAAAGCTTCAAGTTCCTCGGTGTACACATCACTGACGATCTGAAATGGTCCACCCAAAGTGTGGTGAAGGTGGCGCAACAGCGCCTCTTCAACCTCAGGAGGCTGAGGAAATTTGTCTGGGCGCCTAAAACCCTCACAAACCTTTACAGATGCACAATTGAGAGCATCCTGTCAGGCTGTATCACCGCCTGGTACGGCAACTGCAACACCCACAACCGCAGGGCTCTCCAGAGGGTGGTGCGGTCTGCCCAACACATCACCGTGGGCAAACTACCTGCTCTCCAGGACCCCTACAGCACCCGATGTCACAGGAAGGCCAAAAAGATCAAGGACAACAACCACCCGAGCCATTGCCTGTTCACCCCACTATCATCCAGAAGGCGAGGTCAGTACAGGTGCATCAAAGCTGGGACTGAGAGACTGAATAACAGCTTCTATCTCAAGGCCATCAGATTGTTAAATAACCATCACTAGGCGGCTTCCACTCGGTTATGTAATCCTGAAACTTAGAGGCTGCTGCCCTAGATACAGTACCAGTCTGTCACGCCCTATTCAATCAATCAATCAATCATTCAAATGTATTTCTAAAGCCATTCTTACATCAGCTGATGTCACAAAGTGCTGTACAGAAACCCAGCCTAAATCCCCAAACAGCAAGCAATGCAGGTGTAGAAGCAAGGTGGCTAGGAAAAACTCCATAGAAAGGCCAGAACCTAGGAAGAAACCTAGAGAGGAACCAGGCTATGAGGGGTGGAGATTATAACAGAACATGGCCAAGATGTTCAAATGGAAATTATCTGATCTGTTTCACCTGTCTTTGTGCTCATCTCCACCCCCTCCAGGTGTCGCCCACCTTCCCCATTATCCCCTAGGCACTTATACCTGTGTTCTCTGTTTGTCTCTTGCCAGTTCGTCTTGTTTATCAAGTCAACCAGCGGTTTTTCACAGCTCCTGCTTTTCCCCAGTCTCTCTTTTTCTTGCTCTCCTGGTTATGACCTTTGCCTGTCCTGACTCTGAGCCTGCCTGCCTGACCACTCTGCCTACCCCTGACCCTGAGCCTGCCAGCCGTCCTGTGCATTTGCCCCTACTCTGGATTACCGACCTCTGCCTGACCTGACCCTAAACTTGCCTGCCGTCCTCTGTCACTACTCTGGATTATCGACCCCTGCCTGCCTTGACCTGTCGTTTGCCTCCCCCTGTTGCTGTAATAAACATTGCTTCTTCAACACAGTCTGCATTTGGGTCTTACCTGAAACGTGATACAGTCAAAAGTGTGAACACACCTACTCATTCAAGGGTTTTTCTTTATTTGTACTATTTTCTACATCTACAATAATAGTGAAGACATCAAAACCATAAAATAACACCTATGGAATCATGCAGTAACCCAAAAAAGTGTTAAACAAATCAAAATATACTTTATATATTAGATTCTTCAAAGTAGCCACCCTTTGCCTTGATGACAGCTTTGCACACTCTTGGCATTCTCTCAACCAGCTTCATGAGGGATGCTTTTCCAACAGTCTTGAAGGAGTTCATACATATGCTGAGCACTTGTTGTCTGCTTTTCCTTCACTCTGCGGTTGAACTCATCCCAAACCATCTCAATTGGTTTGAGGTCAAGTGATTGTGGAGGATAGGTCATCTGATGCAGCACTCCATCAACTCTCCTTGGTCAAATAGCCCTTACACACCTGGAGGTGTGTTTTGGGTCATTGTCCTGTTGAAAAACAAATGATAGTCCCACTAAGCGCAAACCAGATGGGATGGCACATCGCTGCAGAATGCTGTGGTAGCCATGTTGGTTAAGTGTGCCTTGAATTCTAAATAAATCACAGACAGTCAGCAAAGCACCACCACACATCACACCTCTTCCTCCATGCTTCACAGTGGGAACCACACATGCAGAGATCATCTGTTCACCTACTCTGCATCTCGCAAAGACACGGTGGTTGGATCCAAAAATATTAAACGGTGGATTTATCAGACCAAAGGACAGATTTCCACTAGTCTAATGTCCATTGCTCATGTTTCTTGGCCCAAGTAAGTCTCTTCTTCTTATTGGTATCCTTTAGTAGAGGTTTCTTTGCAGCAATTCGACCATGAAGGACTGATTCACGCAGTCTCCTCTGAACAGTTGATGTTGAGATGTGTCTGTTACTTGAACTCTGTGAAGCCTTTATTTGGGCTGCAATCTGAGGTGCTGCAATCTGAGGTGCAGTTAATGCAGAAACTGCAGAAACTCTGGGTCTTCCTTTCCTGTGGCGGTCCTCATGAGAGCCAGTTTCATCATAGCGCTTGATCATTTTTGCGACTGCACTTGAAGAAACGTACACATTTTCTGGATTGACTGACATTCATGTCTTAAAGTAATGACGGACTGTCGTTTCGCTTTGCTTATTTGAGATGTTCTTGCCATAATATGGACTTGGTCTTTTACTAAATAGGGCTATCTTCTGTATACCACCCCTACCTTGTCACAACACAACTGATTGGCAAAAACATATTAAGAAGGAAAGAAGAAATTCCAGAAATACATTTTTAACAAGGCACACCTTTTAATTGAAATGCATTCCAGGGGACTACCTCATGAAGCTGGTTGAGAGAATGCCAAGAGTGTGCAAAGCTGTCATCAAGGCAAAGGGTGGCTACTTTGAAGAATCTCAAATATAAAATATATTTTGATATGTTTAACACTTTTTTGGTTACGACATGATTCCATATTTGTTATTTGATAGTTTTGATGTTATTTTACAATGTAGAAAATAGTACAAATTAAGAAAAACCCTTGAATGAGTAGGTGTGTCCAAACTTTTGTCTGGTGCTGTACATAGACTTGAAATCACTGGCCACTTTAATAACGGAACACTAGTCACTTTAATAATGTTTACATATTTTTGCTTTACTCATCTCATATGTATATACTGTATTCTACCCTACTGTATTTTAGTCAATGCCACTCCGACATTGCTCATCCTAATATTTATATATTTCTTCATTTCATTATTTTACTTTTAGACTTGTGTGTATTGTTGTGAATTGTTAGATATTACTGTACTGTTACAGCTAGAAACACAAGCATTTCGCTACACCCGGAATAAGATCTGCTAAACGTGTATGTGACCAATAAAATGTGATTTGATTTGAGCAGAACTAACTGATCTGGGACTAGACTATGAAAATAGTAATCTATTTAACATTACTGATGTAGTAACCTGTGTTGTGGTTTTGAACGGGTTGACTTTCTGCATGACTCCCATCATCCCAGTCCTCTGTTGGAAAGAAACAAACAAAAACACAACTCATCACAATATCTACGTACAATGGGCAGCGAGAGCATGCTCAGTTGTAGCCTTTTATAACCTTGGTTTTGGGGAGCACCTCACTCTCATTGTTATTCTACTGAAAACAATCCTTTGATAATGGTTAACAGTCAATTGCATCAACCGCATCGTTGTATCGTCTGTAAAAACAACACAAACCTTTCGTTAGTGTTGTGTTCACAGACGATACAATGGGGATGTATTAGCTGCTCTTAGCAAAGTGAGCATATGTACATACACTGGCGTTGCTTTCAGTTGTACTGGGTTGCACAGAAACAGTCTGCTACCTGGGTTGTGGGATATTGTTTTGTTGAGTGCTGATGTGCGCTTTGTTACTTCCCGGTCATTGTTTGTTTATTGTTTTAAGTTTCACTAATAAAAGATGTGGAACTCGAATCATGCTGCGCCTTGGTCCGTCTATCCCAACAACCGTGACAAAGCCAGAAGTTAAATACAATTCCATTTCAACTTACTCTGCTAGTGGACAGGAAGGTTGGTCATTATGACGAGGGAATTTGAGACAAAATATCTAAAGGATTGTATTATTAAACAGACTTTCCAAACGTGGGTATGTCGTAGACCCACTTCCTCTCTGCTTATCTCAAAATAAACGTCCAACACAAGTTATTCCTTTTTTGTCCACTTATGGCGCATGTGCAGGACTTATATTTTGACATGAGGTAAGCAGAGAGGAAGTGGGTCTACAACACACCCACGTTTGGAAATTCTGTTTGATAATACGATCCTTAAGATATTTTGTCTCAAATTACCCCTGTCATAATGACCAAATATCCTACCCACCGGCACAGTAAGTTGAAATGGATTTGTATTTAACTTCTGTTTTCCTGTGGACTGTTTTTGTGCAACCCAATACAATTGAAAGCATTGCTAGTGAATGTAAATACACCCGCGCTGCTAAAAGCGGGCTATTTTAGGCTTAGGGGTTAGGTTTAGGGTTAGAATTAGTGTTAGGGTTAAGGGTCAGTGGTTAGGTTTAGGGAAAATAAGATTTTGAATGGGAATCAATAGTTGCTCCCCAAAAAGACCTCACAAGTATAGTAAGACAGAGCTGTGTGTGTGTCAGCATTTTAAGTCTCTCTTCTAATCAAATGGCTACCCAGACTATTTGCATTGCCCCCCCCCCCCACGCTGCTGCTACTCTCTGTTATTATCTATGCATAGTCAATTTAATAACTCTACCTACATGTACATACCTCAATTACCTCGACTCCGGTGCCCCCGCACATTGACTCTGTACCGGTACCCTCTGTATATAGTCCCGCTATTGTTACTGCTGCTCTTGAATTATTTGTTGTTCTTATCACTTACTTTTTTAGGTATTTTCTTAAAACGGCATTGTTGGTTAAGGGCTTGTAAGTAAGCATTTCACTCTACAGTCTACACCTGTTGTATTCGGCTCATGTGACAAATACGATTTGATTTTATACCTGTGAGTTACTGCTCGGATCACTCTCTTTGTTCAAGCCGTGTGGGGTTGGGTTGCTCATCTCCTGTGTGAAGACAGAAGACATCAATATCATGGACCAAATGAATGAATGAATGAATGAAAAACAAAAAGAACGATGAAAGAAACACTATTGTCCATTCAATAGGACACTTTGTATCAGGATTCACACTACCACATACACACATAACATGAGATCACTGGATTCAATGGGACATTGGGGGGGGGGGGTAAAAACAATGATACATTTATAACATTACTGTGCATAACAGTTTTTACAAATTAGTATTTAAACTACTACTACTCATTTTGATTGTTGTAAGAAATCATTGTCCCAATTAACCATATTAACAAACATTTCATTTTCAAACTTCACATTTCTCGAGTATAAGGCTACTTACCGTAATGAACGAGATCAGCAAAATGCCTGCGATAAGTGATCGGTATGTTCGATACTTTTCGGTTTATCCTTCCAGCTCTAGTGTGTGTATTCAGTGTCCTACCTCACTGCTGGGTCTGGGAGGAACCACTGGAGAAGACTTGTTGTCCCTTCGCGGACTATTCATACTGTGTTACATACACAAAAGTGACACATGAGAAACACATGACTCGAATAGGACACACACAATCAGGTAGTATAGCACCCTTGTGTTATATGTGTCCCTATAACCACTGATACCGGGTCAGATACATAACTACCTTGAGTTGACTTTGACTTGGCTAATCAATGTCAATACACAACACGACTGGGATATATTTAGCCTACTACAATAGCGTTGGTTGTTATCAACAATCACAACATTATGCAATACGATAATATGAAGCATTAAAGCCTACCTTTATATGGCACATATAAGTTATACTTGAGGTGTTACAGTAGAGCTGTAGAACACGCGAAGGAAAACACTTCTGAAAATCCGTCACTTCCCTTATGACTTGTCAAACTGGTTTTGCAGCGATGGGAACTAGCCTACTGACGCGGAATATGGTGAACATTGTTCTTTCTGCTCCGGTTTATGATAAGCTCATTTCATCCGAAATTCCGTCACTGCCCTTATGACTTGTCAAAGTAGTTTTGCAGCGATAGCCTACTATTGTTTTATTTATTTAACAAGGCAAGTCAGTTAAGAACAAATTATAATTTACAATGACGGCCAATTGTGCGCCACCCTATGGGCCTCCTAATCATTCAGCCTGGATTCGAATCAGAGGTTCGACCTCTTGCACTGAGATGCAGTGCCTTAGACCGCTGCGCCACACGGGAGCTCAACACAAACATGACTGCATTCAACGTTGTTCTTTCTGTTCCGGTTTATGATAAGCTAATTTTTATCACAATACACCAGACACTTGAGTCGAAACCCAACTCTAAAAGCCAAATGCCCTGTTTCTGCGCTGTGTGAAAAGTTTGAGATGTAAGAACTGAGAAGACCCGCCCACTAGTATTGATTTTTTTTTTGCCGTCAGAGTTATTGAGGAGGTTCGATTAATTTGGCCCGGGAGATACCGGGATATGGCCCGTCACATCATCGGGCGAAGGCTGGGAGGGAGGAGCGCCCATCTCAAATCAAACAGTAATTTGCACCGCTCGGTCATGTTGTCAACAAGGTTGCGTCATCCAGGAACATCTCTTCCATAAAATAAACGTTTGAATTTTCAAACTAGTTTTCATTGGGAAGGCAGATAAAGAATTTGTAAAGAAAAGAATCCTACTCATTAATACATGCGCTTAATTACATAACTTTTGTTTTAAATCGAACCGACTTTGCCTTCTGATAGAGTGAAGCACCTGTCCCACTGAGCTATAATAAGAACTAGAAACTGCCTCCAACATGTCCAACCATTGTTTTCAACATAATCTACTCTCTGTCGCATACAATGTTTCGTGGGGGCTGACATCTTGCTAGTTCCGGATTCAGGAGTCCATTAGTACATGCGCACTAGTACTGGAGCCCAGCCTGACGCCTGATGTCCACCAGATGCATATGTTGTCTAACCTGCTTTTCAACTAGTTAAAGCCAGCTAGGTGGAGTCTGTGTGTGTTCTTCTGTTTGTACCACCGCATGGTAAAACAACGCACAAATTGGAAATATTGAATGCATGTGGTTCACAGAGCACACCGTAACGTTCCGGACTGCTCCATTGACAATGAATTACTTCTCCAGGATGCAAAGAGTTTGATGCATCTGGTGGACATAACATTTAACATTTAAGTCATTTAGCAGACGCTCTTATCCAGAGCGACTTACAAATTGGACATGAGGCTTGAGCCCAGACATGCTGGAGTGGGGACCTGCATTCCACCACCGGATTGTGGATCTTGATTATAGGGGAGGGGAAATCTGCAGGCACAAAGCACAACCACTGGAAACATGAAAGAAATGTTGTCTGCAAGTACATTACTCAGGACTAAGACGACTGTGCTCTAGCTTGCTCTATATGTGCACCTCGGGAGACAGTTGGATGATATTTGCTATTTAACGCAACACAATCACAACAGCAACCACGGCTTGGTACAGATGTAGCTTGGTAACATCAGGTGAACTGTAGTCTTCTTATTACAGCAAAACACAAAGGTGTTTTTTGATTTAGTTAAGTTTTTTTGTTAATGAAGACTGATCACATCAAATAAAAAAAGACAACAGTTCATCAGACTTTGGTACAAGCTACATTATGTTTTTAGGTCACAATACATTTCCTTAAACTGAAACTAAAGCACTTAGAAAATGTATAGATAGAGCAAGAGTGTAACGATGCTGTATCTGGTGTGTGGATGAAATGTTGCTTTTCATTTGCACTCAAATGGTTTGAGATGTTTCCTCTACCTAGTAGAGACAGTTTGGTATAGAAAGACAATGCTGCCTCAGTCTATAGTACAAGATGGTCTGCAGCATTAATACACACACATAATTGTGTTATTCAAAGGCTGTCCCATTCCTAGGAAATCTGGGCAGCAAAGTTATACAAACAATAGCATTACTTGTTGAGTCAGACGAGCATAATTTCATGTATAACTTCCTTAGAAATGTATGGGTTGATCACATCAGAGCCATAGCAAAGTAGCAGTTACTGTAATTCTCACCAAAGGATAAAGTGATTAACCGATATTAAGCATGGGAGACATACAAGACATTAAATAATAAATTGTATTTATGCACACCAACTGACATAAGCGTAACTTGCGATTGCCATATCAACAGAGTTGATCGGAATTTGTTTCAATACAGAATCAAAACAAAATCAGTAGACAGTAAAAACTGTATCACAAAATAAAAAACTAAACATCCATAAAAGCATTCATACTTGATCAGTACTCTAGATCTCGAGGGCCACCACTGTACATACTAGTGACTGCCAACCAGAATAGTATTGTCCTCACTAAAGTGCCTGTGAGAGGAAGCTATTAGACTATTGAGACACAGCCATAGTGTGTGTCCTCAAGGTGAAAAGGTGTTGAATCGGCGGGAGGCGACCCCCGCGAGATCCTTGCAGGTGAACATGATAAATGTCACTCAGTTTTTATAGTAACAGGAACTGCAAGAAGTCAGCCATCATGGCGCGGAGATCCGAGTGCTGCTGCAGGTATGAGGCATACTCCGCCTTAAACACCTCCTGCAACACCATGTGTAACACACAAACACACAAGTCAGGTCATGTTGGAAACTTAGGGGTTAGTGGTTTGAGAGTAAGGGGCTAGGCCAGGGTTAGAGTAGGGGGTAATGGGTAAGGTGTAGGGATAGACTTAATATGTCACCTTTCTGGCCAGGAAATTGGAGTGCATCTCCATATCCTCAACACACCAGACGCATCTTCTCAAACCCCGGCTTATCATCCCTCACCTTTGACACACATACACCAAAACATGTAAATATTGGAACACTCCTAATAGTGTAATGTAGCAGTAGTGCCAACACTGAGGGAGGTTGATTAACCTGAGCCGCGGTGCACCCATCTATGGCCCTTGACATTAACGGGCAAAAGCGGTGAGGGAGGAGCTTTTCAAAACGAACAGTAATCTGCGCTGCTCGGTCATGTTGTCAATAAGGTAGCATGGTGCATCATTCGGAAAGATACATCTATTTTCAATAAAAGCATATGGTACTAGTCAAAAGTTTGGACACACCTACTCATTCAAGGGTTTTTCTTTATTGCAGAATAATAGTGAAGACATCAAAACTATGAAATAACACATATAGAGTCATGTAGTAACCCAAAAATATATATTTGAGATTCTTCAAATAAAGCAATCACTTTTTTTCATCATTACTTTAAGGCATGACTGACCTTCATGCCTTAAAGTAATGATGGACTGTCATTTCTCTTTGCTTATTTAAGCTGTTCTTGCCATAATAGGGCTACCTTCTGTATACCCCCCCCCCCCCCTAACTTGTCACAACACAACTGATTGGCTCAAATGCATTAAGGAAAGAAATTCCACAAATGTACTTTTAAGAAGGCACACCTGTTAATAGAATCTCAAATATAAAATATATTTTGATATGTTTAACACTTTTTTGGTTACTACATGATTCCATTTGGGTTATTTCATAGTGAAGACATCAAAACTATTATTCTACAATTTAAAAAAATAGTAAAAATAGAGAAAAACCCTTGAATGAGTAGGTGTGTCCAAACTTTTGACTGATACTGTATGTTCGAATTTTCTAACTAGTTTTCATTGGGAAAGCAGAAAGTGTTTTTATCAAAAACAATCACTTTTGCATGTGAAAACAAAGAATCCTAGTCATTACTCCGTGTGCTTAACCTACGTCACTTTTGTTATGAGCCGACTTCGCAGTCAGCCAGAGTGTGGCGCCTGGCTTACACCCTGGAGGCACCACACCCGGGAGGCAGCCCGGTTCCAAATAGAATGCAATACATTTTTAGCCGGTGCAAAACACGCCTACACAGGCACCGGGCGAGATTAATCGAATCCCCTCACTGCCAAGTGGCTGCAATGTTCTCCACTGAGTCCACCTTCCTCTCCACACCAAACATCCGCAGTGTCTCCAGATTCCATTGACATGTAGGCTATTTGGAAAGAGAAAGAGAAAACAGTGAACACAGACTTAGAAAGTCCAACACTCAGACTCTCCCTCATCTCAATCTTCCTCCACCACCTGTCTCTCGACTTCCTCCCTCCTGTCTTACTAGTGATGACTATACCACAGGAAGTGCTGTTGATAGCTCCATGGCTGTGTGCGTACAGCAGTATGCTCCCCGCAACTGGTCCTCTCCACAGTCACCTTGAACTCTCCCAGCACTCCACTCCTCTCAGACACAGAAAGTCTTCAAACACACACTGCAGTGCTGCACCTCCACAGTCCCTACTCAGAGCACACACACACTCAATTCAAGTAGCTATTCAACAAACACACCATCACATGACTAGCTAGTAGCCTACAAGGAAATAGGCTGTGTATAAATGGTTAGCTAGCTATCTTTTTCACAGAGACACACAATAGCAAGTAGCAGTCCTTATTAACTAGCTAGGTAACGCTACTTTAACGTTACCCTACTGATGACACACAAACCCTTACTAGCATTGGCTGGATAGCAAGTAGCAAGTCTACTGGTACATTAACGTTACAGTAGCGTTTAGCTAGTTAACTAAGATAAACATCACTAACGTTTGTTACCACAGCTACAAAGTCATAAACCCTGTCTATTTCCACAATTTCTCTTCTTAAAAACAGGCTCGTCCATGTAATAGCATGAATATAAAACGTTAATAACTTCGGCTGAGTGAAGGAAAAAAAAAGCTGCCTCAAAGACAATTCATGGAAAAATGAAATGGATATTTTTGGCACAAATGTGATAACGAAAGTGTATTTTTGAAAATGGACTTACTATGGGGACATCTATGGGAATTGTCTTTCTGGGCTCAGCATTAGTTAAACTGCAGTACTGCCAGTCTCCTCTGTGTACATGAGATGGCCTGCTTCCCAACTGAAACCCTGAGGGCATGACCTGACCAAGGGCCAGGGTTCCGGTCTGGAAGCACGCTTTTGACTGCACCTAGAGTATTGCTTCGGTACTGCAGTTTAACTGACTCACAGCCAAGAAAGACAATTCCCATTGACAGCCCCAAAATATAATTCAAATCTGAAAACTCCTAATAAGACACTTTAATCATCAACTTTGTCCACAAAACATCCATTAAATCATTCAAATTGTCACCGAGGCAGATTTGTTTTCCATCACTCACAACTGAAGATATTAACATTTTATATTCCTGCTCTGAGGTCATGACCCCAGGTAGCCAGGGCAAGTGCTGGTTGGCTTGTTTAGCTGTCCACATGCTCAGAGTTCCAGGAGCATGTTTGCTCGATACTGCAGTTTGTCCAGTGCGCAATGAGCGCTAATGCGCAGGTGGAATAAACCCAGTCAGAAAAATGGTGTATACTAACGTGAGCAGATAAAATTGAAACAAAGGTTGGCTATCTCTGGAGGCAGTCTAGTCAGAGATATTACAATAAACCAGATATTTGTGAAGCATTCGGTTGGCGTTTCCACTCATTTCCAAATATGGTAACGAGAGGAAGCCCAGTGGGCGGTGGTGAGAGTAGATGGAGCGAGATGGATTTTGGGCGACATTATGCAAATGTCCTCATCGATTAAACATTTGCTCTCAATACAGTTCCGTTTCCAAAACTAGAATGTGTTACAGAGTGGACTAAGTTCTGTAGATTTGACCCTTTGTCAAAGAAAATTAAAAAAGCGTTGTTTTGGAATGCAAGGGCAAATTGATATATTGCACACGCACACTTCACAGAGTATGCGTTCCCCAACGGAAATATGCAAATACATGCCAGTAGGACCTCGCTAGCTCATGCTTGGCTTTGCCACCCTCCTTGTTCTGCCCACTATGATTAATTTGTTCCCATTGGAAACGTCTGTCGGTTAGTTATACACATATTTTGTCTAGTTCTTATTATACCTCAGTGCACCCGGTTCCCTCCCATGAGTCAGCCGGTTCCAAATGAAATGCAGCAACTTTCAGCCGGTGCAAAACACGCCTACACGGACGCCTGGGCGAGATTAATCGAACCCTCATTAGTTACACTCCGAGTTGGGTATTTCCAATTTGATGAAAAAGACACGAGGATAAAATACTGACATTTACATCAGTAACAATCAAGGTTGAAATGTTCAAAGTGAAAAGTTTACAACCAGTTCAAATGTATAATTATCTTTATTAACACAATTCCAATAGCAGCCTCATTACGCTATTAGTTATCATCAACATTGCACATTTCATTTGGTTACAGGATAAATAACCTATTTATTAAATGTTGAAATATATACTCCGTTTTAAAAGAATTGCTAGAGTAGATCCATGGCTACATGATATATCACATGAACAATAAAGGAAATAACTTGAAAATATGCTTTACAAAGCAAACAATCAGTGCACACACAAGTGGCGAAAAGCAAAATCTCTAAATCCAGTGTCATGAGTTGTCAGGTGATTTTCTGTGTGCCTAAAAAACAGCGCTGAATGTGTAGCCTAAGCTAGTTAGAAACACGTATCCAAGATCTTAGGCCTACTACTTCACAATCCAGTAAAGTCATACATAAAAGTTATTTGTAAGTAAAAGCTTATTATGCTGCATAGTTGTCCAAATTGCAGAATGCAATCAGAGTTTGTAACTTCATTTATTACCAGGCAAATGTTCAGTTTCTCCTTTTTGTTTAAAGAGGAACAGGAAAGTTGGGAAAATCCTTTAGGTTTATGTAAAAAAAATAAAAAAATCTAAAGATCTTGAAAACAAATCCTTAGTTTGGACGGTAGAGGGGGGGCGTGAGTTGCATAAGACACGTTGCATTGTGGGAGTTGAACTGTTTCATATATTTCCATTAGCATCCTGCAGCTCCTCCCTGATAGCATTCAGCTCCACCAGGCTCTCGTGCAGCACCTGAGCTACCTGCCTAATCTTAAACACCACCTCTTTC
Source organism: Salmo trutta (assembly GCF_901001165.1). Classification (NCBI taxonomy): domain Eukaryota; kingdom Metazoa; phylum Chordata; class Actinopteri; order Salmoniformes; family Salmonidae; genus Salmo; species Salmo trutta. The sequence goes on along the minus strand of NC_042964.1, from coordinate 22,717,525 downwards.
TTAAACCCTTTCTTTAGCTCACGAGAGTCCTTGGTGAAATATTTATCCATTCCTTTGAAGAGGCCCCTGAGGGCCACAGCAGCTCCTTCTGTTACCTCTGTGGCCCTCAACACAGGTCTATCCACTAGGCTGACCATTTGAACGGCCCTGCGGACCTCCCAGTCTCCAGAGTAGTGCTGGGTTCCTCTCCGGAGGAGAGGATGCCCCCTGAGTCTATACAGCCCTTGGCACACGAACCTCAAGATCTTCACCAACTCCTCCATCCTCGCCTCATAATCCTCCAGAACCACCTCCACTTTCTTCCTGTCCTGCATGTTGTTCACGTTGTCCGAGATGGTTGCCGAGGCCGACGTGATCCCGCCGGCCGCCGCCACTCCGACGCCCACAGCCGTGATGATGAGCGAGGCGCCGAAGGTGAAGGGGGCGAGGGCCAGGCCGACGATGGCCGCACCTCCCCCGACGGCGGCGGTGGTGCCGCCGGTGATGTTGCCGATCTTGGCCTTCTTATGGAAGGAGGTGATGTCGTCGGCGAGGGCATAGAGCTTGATGACGTACTGCCAGAGGACCTCGGCACGCTCCGTGAACACCTTGTTGAAGACACTCAGACCGCGGTGCACCTTCTCCGCCAGTAGGGTGAATGACCTTAAGGGGGAGGGGGGAGAGAGAGACAAGGACATGGCAAGAGGGAGAGGAGCGAGAGGGAGGCAGAGAGAACAAGTATTCAAACAGCAATGTTTCACGAGAATGACTACTGATTACTTTGTTATCAGCACACAGACGACATACCTAGTCTCATCGTCCTTCACCGTCTTGTCTTCATCATCTGAAGGCAGCTCATCCCATTCTGAGACACAAGACAATTCCCAGATTACAAATTGGGTGTGTGAACACATGCTTGTGCATGCATACGTGCTTGTGAGTGCATGCACATGCACATGTGTATGTGTACGCACGTGTGTATGACTCACGTTCCACAGTGTTCCACCACTCCATCAAGCTGTCAGTGTCCTGTGAGACAGAGGAACACATATCTTTGGACATTGCTTTCACACAGTCACATTTTTAAACTGTTACCATTGAAATAGGGCAGAAGGTGATTTGTGAGCGACATTTCACTCTTCAAATACTGACCCCCTCTTCCTCCTCCTCATCCTCCAGACCTTCTGCAAGCTGTTCGTCAATCTGAGCAGAACGCCACTCAGCCTGCGAGAGAGAGAAGAGGGGACAATGTGAGAAAGAAGTGAGAGAGGGAGTAGGAGAGATTGTTGGTTAAGTTTGAATCTATTTGCTGTGCATACCTTACTATCCTTATAAAGGGATAGTCTGCACTGCCTTTTCTAAGAACCATGGCCTTTGCCAGCTTTCCCTCCCTCTGAGGCATATTTCTCTCGAGGAGTTAAAATCCCTCTTACAGTATGCAGCAGATCCGGTTCAGTTACATGACTGAAGGGAATGTGCCACTCAATTTGTCCTAAGCAGTGAAATGATAGAACCCAGCCAGGCCCATACCATAGTTGTCAACAACAACGTGGGTGTGTGGCTTTTTTAACATTATTATGTCAGTCATACAAAACCGATCAAGACAACTACCCATGGTTTTCAGTCGTTTCAGGTCTGTCTCCAATATAGGACAATGAGTCAGCACAAATGTACATGTTGGATGTGTGTGTACCTCTGCAGCCTCTGAAAAGTAGTAGTCACTAGATGTAGCTCCTGGTGGGTACTCGGTCATCCTTCCATCTCTCGCTTTAGTCTGAGTGAGTGAGTGAGAAACCAACACTAACATCAGTAAACATATGGCAGTAACACCACACACACACACACACACACACACACACACACACACACACACACACACACACACACACACACCTTAGTTTCTTTGCGATGCTTATGAGGGGCTTTAAATTTGAATGATTTCTGTAGAGGAAAGTTGGGATATAGATTAACAGCAGGTTAAAAATCACACAGTAAATGAAGGATGTTTATAAAGTAGTAGAAGTACTGGTTTGCAGTCTTCTATATCATCCTGTCCATAATCATCTCCGTTCCCTCCTGCTGAGAAGAGATCTGACCTCCTCTGAGAAGTGTCATTGTCCAGAAAGCCCTCCTGGAAAACATACCACAGGAATGTCAACACTCTTCCGCTGACAAAATGTAAAGTACGCACAAAAGACATAGCTTCGGACCAATAGAAATGCCCTCACATGGGATGCTCGTCGAGGTGTGTAGCGCTCTGAACCAATCTGTGACTTTTCATATAGAAATGTTTCCTAGAATAAAGGAATGAAAGTACACAGACTTGTTTAAAAACTAATACAGATGTTCTTTATAGGCCAATAATGGCAATGTAAATCTGTTAAAAGAGAAATATAAAATTGCCACATTCTCTAATAAAACAGACAATACACTCAAGAGGGCCTACACAAACATAATAATTACCTGGATTTGGTTTGACTTGCGCCGACTTGCAAGTTGGTTCTTAAATTTCGATGGTTTCTTCTGTTAAAGAGAGGACATTTAGAGTATGAGTGGGATCCATCCAAAGTTAAGAGGAGAAAGTTCTACTGTATAAAGGAAAAGAAAAGTACCGGTTTCCAGTCTTCCATCTCATTCTGTTCATCTTCTATCTGTCCAGCATAGAAGAGATCTGCTCCCTTCTGAGGCACATCACTGTCCAGAAAGCCCTCCTGGACAAAAACAAGAGACATGTGTTGAGTCCCAACTTCTAAAGTATCTAACTTGTAAATGGACAGTGCATCCAAATTTGCTCACATGGAAAACATAATAATTTGAGAACCTCTGATCTCCTTTGTGGGGAGTACTGTTGTGTACCACTAGTCTGAGAATTCTCCTCAGCACTCTGTAAGAATGAAAAATAATGCACTAACATTCACAACTTGATCATCTTGTTTGATAAAGAAAAACAGTCTTATCCAAAAACATAAACAAAGCACAACCACACAGAAACTAACAAAAACCTTACCCCAGATTTCCGACGATTCATATGTAGGACTTTTAATTTGAACGGTTTCTTCTGTAGAAGACAATGTTTATCATGTTATTAGGTTAAATAAAATGCAGACAGAGGAAGTGAGGGATATGAAAGAGAGAAGTACCGCTTTGCAGTCTTCCATCACATTCTGTTGATATTCTTCTACCTCTCCTGCTGAGGAGAAACCTGCCCCCTTCTGAGGTAAGTAATCATCCAAAAAGCTCTGCTGAAAGAAAAACATTGATTTATTTAAACATTTATACTGTCATGTTACATTTTTTTTGTACATTGAACAGCATAGACTAATTAGAGTTGGCACAAATACAAACTACACAGACAATTACGACACAGACACACATCCAACCTTGGGGTGTGAGTGCGGGGTGTAGCCTTTCACTTCGTCGGTTTCCTCAAAAATATTAACCTACAAAAGAATAAACAAATGTTGAAACACTAAAATATGACTGTACATACAGTAGTACTGTGTATACAGAGTACACGCATAGAAACTCACAGTACCTTGGACTCCTTGCGGGGTGTATAACCATGGGCACCTTTAAATTCATCAAGAGGTTTCTCCTAAGAAACACATAATTACTACAAACACTCATCATTACTGCATATGGGCAAATGAAAAAGTGTATAGAAACTAATATATTGTGTTTGTCAAGTATTTCTACACACAGTATATACATACATGAATCATCTTTGAACCTCTACGAGGTGTGTATCCATGAGCGCCTGTTGGTTCATCCTGGGAATTCAACAAAACATTCTTGGCATTATATCAGTTTTTGCATGAACACAAAAGCATGTGCATTTAGCCTACTGTACACGTTTCCCTCCTTACCTTTTCGAGGCAGATTGCGAACCCTCTGTGAGGCACAAACTTAATTTTGACACGTTGACTTTTTTTCTGTTCAGAAAAACAGATAAAAGTTTGATAGATGTTTTTATACATTTTTCATACGAAATAGTTGTCAACTTCCTAAAAGTGTTAAGCATGAGACAAAACATACAAATCCACCCATCCCATCACGTTCCTCTGCCTCCTCTTCAGAGTTCTCATCCAAACCCATGGCCTGTTAAACGACAAACCATATGTGGTGTTCCACAGGGATCAGTGTAAAGACTGCAACTTTTGTCAGCACAACATTTATACAATAAAATCTGCTTTGGTTTTGATGAGTAGTTTTTCATAAAAAAAACACTAGAGATAGATACCTGTTTGGAGTATTCCATCCCATTATGTTCTTCATCTTCATTCTCCCCTGGAGATATGAATCCTACTTCCTTCTGAGGAAAGTCATCATCTAGCAAGCCCTCCTGGAAAACACACCACAGGAATATGTCAACACAGATTTTGTACACCAATATATGGCTCTTTTTGTTTACAAACACACAGATAAGAAAATTATACATTCGCTCTATGTTGAGGCAAATGTAGGCCTGAAGCTTTCTCAAGATGGTCAGCTGAAAATCGATCCTAAAAAAAAAAAAAAAAATAGAAAAAAATAAAGTTATTCCAACAAATATTAAATTATTTTAAACACCCCTTCCCTAAATTATACATTCAATTATACCTTAGATCCTCTGCGATGCACAAGGGGCATCTTGAATTTGAATGATTTCTTCTGTTAAGGGAAAGAAGTTAAAAAATGTACAATACTAAATGAATGAAAGTTACAAACAGACTTTCAAAACTGGTTAAAAAGAAATACCGGCTTGCCGTGCTCCATGTAATTCTCCTTATCTTCGTAATCTGCAGAGAAGACATCTACCCCTTTCTTTGCGAAGTCTTCATCCAAAAAGCCCTCCTGGACAACACGTTAAAGTAATTAATACTGTATTAAAGATCTTAATTCATTACAATCGTTACACAGGAACACACTCACCTTTGACCGCCAGCGGAGACTATTGCTCTCTCCATCCTTGGATTCAGAAAATCTCTCCTAAACCAAAAAATGACATTAAACATTAACAATAAGCATTACCTACACAATCACACATACAATTAATCAAAGATAACACAGTCCTCACCTTTGATCCTCGACGTAGTGTGCCGCTGTCACGATCCTTCAGGTCTTCAGAATATTTATCCTATAGAATAAAAACATGTTAATTGACTACAGCAGCAGAACATATCTACATAATTCATCAAAAGTGTGACTTACCTTTGACCCTCTTCTGGAAAGAAAGGATACCTTGAACGTCCTCCCCCTTTTCTGAAATAAAAAAGGAAAATGTGTAAAAAGTTTAAAACAAAAGGATATAAATGTAGAAACAGAAACTTAAATACAGAAAAAATAAATAGAGTGTAAGACATACAGTTTTGGCATGTTTTCCGGCGTCATTCTCTTCCAGTTCTTCTACACTCCCCCCATCAGAGTCTGCTGCCACCTGAGATAGGAGAGAGAGAGCAGATGTGCGAGGAACAGAAATAGCATCCAGTGTCACTCCTTCAGTATCAATTGACCATCACTAAGCACACATTTTAGAAAAACTGATGTGATGACTTTACCTTCATTGACTCCCTCCTAAGCCTCAGCTTGCCAGACTGATGAGGGGAAAAAAGATAATCAAACAGTTAATTATCTTTTAGGCTAGTCAATGTAAAATAGATTAATGTTAAATAAAATACAGTAATATAGGTAGGAGTGTGGCAAGGAGTTGATAATTTAATGCAAACAATGAAAATCTAGAAAAAGCCATTAAATTAGTATGTTTCTTACAGGTTTCCAGTCAGGATTGAGCTCAGGACTGTTTTCAGGCCAATCCTCCACACATCTCTCCTGTTTTGGGTTTAACAAAGTAAACCCAGTTCAGTACATACAGCAATAAGACAGTCAAAGATAAAAGTTCAACATTCATTCTGTCCAAGTGGTGCCCCTCTAGTACATACCTGGCCAGTCAAAAGAATGTTCTCAAATACCTCCACTTCCTCTAATTTGTTGTCCTGTAAAACCAGAATGTTATTCTCAGATCAACAGAGAGAGAGATAACATGTTCATATACGACACCGTCTTGTCTACTGAAAGTTGTAGAAAAGTTCTGTCATTTATAGGCTGTTCAACTGATTGTGGTAGGAATAGACTTAGAGTATGTATAGACTTACTTGGCACAGAAACTTACCTGAGCTGTGTTCTTCGTTTGAGGAGCTGGTTTAGGATCTGGTCGCTCAGCTTCGGTCTAAAGACATAGCAGAAACCCAATGAGATACAAGTGAATCACAGACAGACATTACAATAATTGGTATGCTTACATACATGGAGAAAGAGGGACAAATAAAAATGGTGGTGGTGTCCTTACACGACTTGCTAACTCGGGCTGTCTTTTTCGAGGAGCTGGTTTGGAAGGGCTGTTGGAGGTCTTCACCTGAGAGGTCACAACATGTCATTCTTTGCAATGATGGAAAGAGAGGTCACACGGATATCAAAGACTGTACGAAGACGTGAGGGAAAAAAGACTTGTAAGTTACCTGGGGGGAACCATTGAAAGCCTGCGTTGGGGACAGGGATCTGGAATGGAGGGTACCATGTTTCAAGGCAGTAGGGGTGGGTTGGAGAACATGTTTGGTTCCGTGAGGGGTCATCAGGAAGATATCATACTGTTCATCAGAGGGTGTTGCAAGGTTGAAATCCTGCGTGTTGGAGAGTGATGCATTGAAGAGCTCAGCAGTCTTCTCAAAATCTGACCCTGAGAAGATGTCTGTTTTCTGCCCTGATGAAGTCTGGAATAAAGGTGTGGACTGTTTGACTGTAGAGTCAGTACTGAAAGAAGCACTCTGAAAGATGTCATTGGGCGAGGAATGGAAAATGTCCCATGTCCTGGAAGGCAGGGGCTGAAAGATGTCTGGTGTCACATTGGAGGGGGGAATTTGGAAAGGGTCATTTGACCTAGTAGGCGTGGCTTGAATGAGATTGGGAGTGTCAGAAGGAGTGGATTGGAAGGGGTCTTTTTGAATGGACAATGGGGCTCGGAAAAGGTCATCTCCCTTGGTGGGTAGAGTTTGGAATAGGTCCTCTCCCTTGGTGGGAGGAGCATTGAATAGGTAATCTCCCTTGGTTGGAGGAGCTTGGAATGGGTCTGGTGTTTTTGAAGGCGGAGTTTTGAATAGGTCCTGTTGGTTCGAAGGAGTTGTCCAAAGCTCCAGTCTTTCAGAAGTTGTGACAAATAAAGGACTAGGGATCAGATTTGGTGGGTTTTGAGTTAGGGCCGTTGTTTTGAAGAGATCCGGTGACCGTCTTTCAGACATGGTTTTGAAAATATATGTCTGCTGGTCAGATGGTGTGGTCTGAAGGTTGTTGTCTGTCTGTTTGTCAGGTTTGATGTCCTCTGGTGTGCTCTGAACCTCAGGCGGAGGAGCAAAGATGGTGGCTAAACTCTGCTGACGTAGAACCTCTGAATCCTGATTCTTAGTGTCCCCGTCAATAGTCACACTGCTCGATTCCTGTGGGTTAAAAAGACCAACACCAGAACTCATCATGTAAGCAAATGAACACATAAGTCAAACAAAACAGTCATTATCAATAGTATTGCACATATGTGCCATACCACCATACAAATGGTAGGTAGAGATCTGGTGAAAATGCAATGTCACTGATAAAGACTTACTTTCATATAAGAGTAGAATGGATTCTCTTTTGACAAGCTACGATTGATTCCATTCTGAGAGAGCGAGAGCGAGATTAAAGTGTAAAATTGGGTAACAAATAAATGGAAATTGATTAAACATTTACCATTAACAGTTGCCCCATAATTCAGTCTAACCTGCTTCAGGTGAGTGCCATTAGGGGAGGAATCTCTGGATTCTGAAGTGGAGGGGATAGGAGTCTGAAAGAGAATGTTTCAAAAAGAGTGTTATGATATCCCTTCTATGAGCTTGTGTCCCCCAAGCCCCCCATCTCAGCCTCCAGTATCTATGCTGCAATAGACCATGTGCTGGAGGGCTAGGGTCAGTCTGTTATATCTGGTGCAATTCTCCTCTCCTATCTAGTGTCCTGTGTGAATTTAACTATGCTCCCTCTAATTCTCTCTCTCTCCCTCCCAGAGGACCTGAGCCCTAGGAACATGCCTCAGGACTACCTGGCCTGATGACTCCTGGCTGTCCCCAGTCCACCTGGTCGTGCTGCTGTTCCAGTTTCAACTGTTCTGCCTGCGGCTATGGAACCCTGACCTGTTCACCGGATGTGCTACCCTGTCCCGGACCTGCTGTTGTACTGTGTGTTTTTTTCTCTCTCATCTCCACCCGACACAGCCAGAAGGACTGGCCAGCCCTCAGAGCCTGGTTCCTCTCTAGATTTATTCCTAGTTTCCTGCCTTTCCAGGGAGTTTTTCTTAGCCACCGTGCTTCTGCATTGCTTGCTGTTTGCTGGGATTTTAGACTGGGTTTCTGTATAAGCACAGTGCTTTATAAATACATTTGATTTTGATTTGAGATTGTGTGTCAGTGTTGTTTACCCTGTATTGTTTGCGGAAGGGACTTTGGGAGACTCTCCTCAGCATCCCCTGTAGTCTCATGATGCTCTGAAAGAATTTAAAAACAAATATTAAATATAACTCCATGAATGAATTCCTTTAGGTAATGCTTTCTTGCTTGTCTATACTCTAAGTGTATACAGTGCTTGCTTGTCTACCGTGTGTCTATAGTGGATAATTAACCCTGTGTTGTGTACAAAAATGGTCAGCAAAACTACACCAGACAACCTAAGAAGAAGCTGTCCAAATTGTACATCCTGATAGTATCAGGAGGTGGGTTGATTTCTCAGGCTGTTTCGCAATATTCTTAAAGGGTGATGGAGTTCATAGGTATCAAGAATACCTGACATCACAAGCAACATCATTTCCCAATCAACTGCCCTGAAAGAAAGTCAGACAATGCCACGCCAACACAGTTCCTGAGCTACAGCTAATGAGATTAAAAAGCGCTCTCTATATAATAAGTATTCACATACTGTAGAGCCTACTACTGTACCGTGTGGCTAACAACCTGACAACATACTTTGTACAGTAAATTTAACGTTTAAAATATGCCTAGTCAAGAAGCTTTATTTTAGGGCACAAGAGGTGAGAGGAGTTCAACTGAGGTATTGAACAAACGCATCTCAAGGCTAAGTTCATCTTTAGAACCATGATATGGTTCTACCGATAAACTTCGCTTCATTATGCTTTTGGGAAACCTGGCCCAGATTCTTACTCACCGGTCTTCTCTCCCCCAAAAACCCCTCCACCGGCTCACTCTGTGCCTCTTCCCTCTCCTCCTCCTTATCCTGACAGAGAAAGAAGTACACATCAAAACAATGGAGTTTGATCTTCTTGTAAGAAAAGTAAAGTGTTGGACGTTCTACTCTTATTGAACTGAAATCATATTTTAGAATTATTCAAGAGTTTAAAGAGTTGTGATTTAACGCAAACGCACGTGTCCGTAATAATTCAATGGTAGGCCTATCACTTATCATGGAAACATTTAAATTAGTTTGATCTCACCATGGTTGTTGCGTTGATATCCGACCCAGCAAGCTATTGTCTGCACTAAACGAAAGTTTGTACTGAAATGAACTCGCTAGTTGCCAAACTAGTATTTCCAACCGCGCGACTTGGCAAGCGGTCCGCGCTGCATGTACTGGTGATTGGATGATTGATGGACAGAATACGTAGGCGTGTTTGATTTCCCTCCCCTTCCTCTTTTCATCCAAGCGATAAAATGCGACCCGACCAGTTGTCCTCGCCATAAGGAGAATGTGCAGTCAATGACTCGCACGGGTGTGTTACATAGGTAAAAAGAAACATAGGTGAAAGAAACATTTGTTCCTATTTATATACCTGTTAGCTAGTAGGCCTAAAACTACAGGTGGCTTGTAAATGTGTGTGTGCATCCGTCTGTCCGTCTCTCCACCTGTCTCTAATGGTCCCTATGTCTAGGAGGGGGGGGGGGGGGGGGGTCAAAAGTATGTTCATTTGAAATGGAGTCAGTGATTTAAGTTGATGTTGGATGGATTTGTAGATAAATGTTGTTCTCTCTGTGTGTGTGTGTGTGCGCGCGCGTGCGTGCGTGCCTGTATCATTTCTCAGAGAGAGAGAGTGTATGTGTGTGTGCGCGCGCGTGCGTGCGTGCCTGTATCATTTCTCAGAGAGAGAGAGAGAGTGTGTGTGTGTGTGTGTGTGTGTGTGTGTGTGTGTGTGTGTGTGTGTGTGTGTGTGTGTGTGTGTGTGCGTGCGTGCCTGTATCATTTCTCAATGAAACCTGTTTAGGGCAGTATTCATAATGTCATTACATCATTGAATTCTAGCTCTATCTCTGCAAATATGCAATTATCTTTATGTATTGCAAATAACTTGGGTGAAGTAAAATGTAATTTGCATTACAATGTGAAGTCACATCATTTGGTTCTCTACATAAAGTACCACTTTTATATTACAGTATGTTAGCCCAGATGACATTTTCTACGCATGAGCTTAGCTAGCCAACGTCACCATGACATCTCCTACAAGTGTGACTGGGGATTTCTATTGGAGAAGCATCATAATACTGTACAGTGTACAGTCAAAAAACGGTGCGTTCAAAAACGGCACAGTGCAGTGAAAAACGTGGTTTCCTGTTTTTTTAAATATATATTTCCACACTATGAGGTTAGAATAATAATTTGAAAATTATGATAATGCCATTTTAGTGTAAGAGCTCTTTGAAAAGATTGTCTGAAATGTCTGCCTGTTTTGGTGGGATGGAGCAGTACATTAGTTAATAAACCAATGAGAATGTGAGTTCCAAACCTCTGTCAATAACAGCTAGTTTTCAGTTTTCCCCTCCCCACTCAGACCACTGCCAGACAGTCCAAGCAAAATCCTTGCTTGAGAAATTGTTCTTTGCTAAAAATGTTGTTTATTTTAGATTTTTTTGTTGTTGAAAATCCCAATAAGGTACTTAATTGTTACCCAGTAATGAGATAATAATAATGGCTGCATTGGAACTTTAATCGAGACAGATTTAGTTTAAATTGTCTCAAAATATTTATGTTGTTAATTCATGTCAGTGTCACAAAACTTGGAGAAGAGAACAATATTAGTGTTTTTCATAACCAAAACTGGACATTTGAAATGTCTTGTTTATGTTATAAATCTGTGTGATTTAAGGTTGTGCATGGTTTGTGGTATGCAGTATGCAGTATGCCCAAGCTAAACTGTTTTTGTTTTTGTCATTTTAATAGGGAGGTGCTACAATATTATGCTTTATTTGATTTTGCTATGCCAATACATTTGGGGCATCCTAATCCAAATGCGATATAACAAGTACTTTGTGTTCTTTAAGGATAACAGTAGAGTCAGTGTCTTGTGTCTTCCTCTGACCTGAAAATTCAACTCTATCAAAGTGCCAAATCATTCAAGAACCTCTTCGATAAAAATGAAAATTGTCTGAGCAACTGTGGAGCATGAAAAATCCCAGCAGTGTTGCGTTTCTTTACACAAACCGGTGCGCCTGGCACGTAATACCATACCCCGTTCAAAGGCTCTTAAATCTGTTGTCTTGTCCATTCGCCCGCTGAATGGCACACATACAGTACACAATCCATGTCTCAATTGTCTCAAGGCTTAAAAACCCTTCGTTAACCTGTCTCCTCCCGTTCATCTACACTGATTGACTTGGATTTAACAAGCAACATCAATAAGGGATCATAGCTTTCACCTGGATTCACCTGGTCAGTTTGTCATGGAAAGAGCAGGTGTTCTTAATGTTTGTATACTCAGTGTATAAAATATATAATGAAACCAAAATGAAAGGCTTGAATTACAGCCCAATCTGTTAATGTAACAAGTATATCCATTGAATTAATCAAGATTGTTTTCCCAAGGTCTCATCATTTTGGGCTTCTTTGAAGGTAAGACCAATCTAAGATCATTATATTAAATTCATATGAGAATTATGAACATTGATTAAATGTATTTAATGTGTTAAATGAAATGTACTTGTAAATTGTAGGTGTCTGTCATATACAATACGATTCAATACCATAGCACTGCCTGGACTTTGATAAATGACATTGGCACTTGGATTGGAACTGGTGCCATGGTCAGATGACATGAAAATAGAGCTCTTTGGCCACGCACACCAGTGGTGGGTTTGGTGTTGAAAAAAATAAGCATACTGTACGCAGAAAAGTACCTCATAACTACAGTAAAATATGGTGATGGAACTTTAATGTTATGGGGCTATTTTGCTTCCACTGGTCCTGGGGCCCTTGTTAAAATATTAAGGTCAACGGCATGAACTTTACCAAGTACCAGGACATTTTAGCCAAATCAAGGATCTGGAAAGATTCTGCATGGCAGAATGGTCTAAGATCCCTCCCAACGTGTTCTGAAATCTCATAAAACATTTGAGAAAAAGGCTGTCGTTATCCTCGCAAGGGGAGGGTGCTAGAGTATTGAAAACAGGGCTGCCAATAATTTTTCCCCCTATCTTTTTTAAACGTTTCTTTTAACTTGTATATTAAATATATTTCTGAGCAATAGTATTAGTATAAAATAATATACAATATACTGATGATACAATATACTGAAGCTCAGCATTTGTATTATTTATTTTATACAGTCTTTTTTGCTAATCTTTATCAAGGGTGCCAATAATTATGGACCTAGCTGTAGGGAGGAGGTCAGAGACCTGGCAGTGGTGCCGATTACAACCTCTCCCTCAATGTGATCAAGACAAAGGAGATTATCGTGGCCGACAGGAAAAAAAGAGGGCCGAGCACACCCCCATTCTCATCGACTAACTAGGCAAGTCAGTTAAGAACAAATTCTTATTTACAATGACGGCCTACCCCGGCCAAACCCTCCCCTAACCCGGACGATGCTGGGCCAATTGTGCGCCACACTATGGGACTCCTGATCACGGCCGGTTGTGATACAGCCCAGGATCGAACCAGGGTCTGTAGTGACTGCTGCGCCACTCGGGAGCCCAAATGAAGTGAGTAACAGCAACAGAAAGGTACTGTATATGGATAAGTACAGCGGAAGAAGGCTAAACTGTGTCATAGCTGTTCTCGAACATAAACATGCACACAATAGACATTCACTCATATACACTGAGCAAAAATATAAATGCAACATGTAAAGTGTTGGTCCCATGTTTCATGAGCTGAAATAAAAGATCCCAGGAATTTGACATACACACAAAAACGTGTTTCTCTCAAATATCTGTCTGTAATAAAGCCATTTTGTGGGGAAAAACTCATTCTGATTGGCTAGGCCTGACTCCACAGTGGGTAGGCCAATGCCCTCCCAGGCCCACCCATGGCGGCCCACCCATGGCAGCACCCCTGCCCAGTCATGTGAAATCCATAGATTAGGGCCTAATGAATTTATTTCTATTGACTGATTTTCTTATATGAACTGTAACAGTAAAATCTTTGAAATTGTTGCATGTTGCTTTTATATTTTTGTTCAGTATATATATATATATATTTACAAGCAATTCCCAATCTTCTCTCTTACTTAAACTCACTCCAATGCCATTTTGAATACCACCCATTTCACTAATAATGGAAAAAAAACATAGTCAAGATGTATTATTTTTTCTTCTTTTAATATTATTGCATTTTTTAAGTTGTTCATTGTATTATACAGACAAATTAGCCACACAAGTACATTTGATTGTATTTTGTTATTCTTTAACTTTTTTATGTTAATTATTGGTATTATTCTTCCTTTTTTGTGCTAATGCTAAAAAAGTTACACAGGAACTAACACACTATTGTCTAACCTTTGAGCTAACTGGGACAGTAAACTAACACTTCACGTAGTAAATCAAAATTGCCCAGAATAAAGGTGGAAAAAGAATATAATCGAAGGTAAAACAAGAATAAACACACAAGAAATGGTCAGGTGTACATTTACACAGCCCTAGCCTAGTTCCGCCCCCTTTTCTTGGTAAACTATTAAGCTTCATCCGTTTTCATTTTTTTGGTAGAGGCTCCCATGCAAGACTGGGAGGAGCCTTATCATTCCTTCTGTTCTTCAGTCTTCATCACCCTTCTCATTATCAATATAACATTCCTGTTATTATCTAGAAATATCACCACCACCATCATCAAAATACACCTTCTCAACCGACTTAACATCAGATTCTTCAATATCATCAACCATCCAACCCGCTCTACTACAACAAAGTGATGTATGGGGAGAAGCTCTAAAGAGAATAGGAAAGAAACAAGCAAACCCCAAACAGGTTTGTAAAGTTCAAAGTGATAAAATGCCACATACGCCATTATGAATGATTGCACGCAACTACAGAAACCAAAAATACACACACTCACACACATATTAAAAAATATACACACAGCTCTCCAAGTGTGTTCTGTTTTAATCGGGTCCTTTAACAGTGTGTTCATTGATTCGGTTCAGGGCAGTGTTGAGCTCCACATGGATGTGCTGCTGTCGCGATACTTTTAGTCTTTTAGGTGTTACTATAAATAAATCCTACTGGCAATTTAAAGTTCCGTTTTGCTGAATGTTATAGGAATTATTACATTCCTGGAAAACAGTTATGAGCTTAGATTTTGAGTCTATAACACTTCAGTTCCAACTGTGATTTATTTATTTAACCTTTATTTAACTTGGCTAGTCAGTTAAGAACAAATTCTTATTTACAATGATGGCCTAGGAACAGTGGGTTAACTGTCTTTCTCAGGGTTAGAAAGACAGATTTATACCTTGTCAACTCAGGGATTAAATCTAGCAACCTTTCGGTTACTGGCCCAACGCTCTAACCACTAGGCTACCTGCCACCCCAAATTCGTACACACAGGGAACAGTTCCTATAGTATAACTGCTGGACGGCAGGTAGCCTAGTGGTTACGAGCGTTGGGCCAGCGTTGGGCCAACCGAAAGGTTGCTGGTTTGAACCCTGTAGCTGGCTAGCTGAAAATCTGTTATTGTGCCCTTAAGCAAGGCACTTAACCCTAATTGCTCTGGATAAGAGCGTCTGCTAAATGACTAAAATGTAAAATCAGTGTGGACAGTCAGGCTTCTAGGTTTAGGGTGTAGTAGTTGGCTCTTCCCTGTTGGCAGTGTAGAGGCTGGTTCATTGTCAGATCATAAGAAGGTCCAATGGGATAGGGGGTGGACTCTCCTTTCCTCACCTCTCCTCTTAAATTGTGCTTAGAAGGTATGAGAGCTTTCAAATACACACACACTTGCACATAAACAAACACACACACACACACACACACACACACACAACCTTAATAATGCCTTGTTCACAGACACTATCCTGTACCTTCCACTGCATGACAGAATTACAGATAGCATTAATTCCAGCTCACATCTTCTGGAACATTATCTCCTACATAGCTCCAACTTCAGACATGCTATTGGTTCTCTCGGCTGTCAATCTGACACACAGACATGCTATTGGTGCTTTCAGCTGTCAGTCATGATCAGTGCATCACTCTAGGGCTATTCAATGCCTACATCTAGCGATCACAAAACATGTCCAAGAAGGTATTATCTAGCTTCTCTCTTTGATAAAGACTCAAGTATGTTAGTAGTCTATGTATGCAGGTAAAAGTAAGTCATTATAAACCCCATAGCACAGTGACCCCCGAATATGTTATTTTTTACAGGGACAGCCATAGTAGTACAGCGCCCCTGGAGCAAATTAGGGTTAAGTGCCTTCCTCAAGGGCACATCGACAGATTTTTCACCTTGTCGATGGTCAAGTCTGAAACTGCCATCAGCATTGGAAGCACTGATTTACAGTCTGATTTACAGTTACTGATATACTGGCATTGGAGTTCACTCACTCTTACAATGTCACTCTTCATCATCCATCCCCATCTTCATTATCATCCTCTGCTATTCCTCATCAGCTACATAACAAACACACACGTACCAACAAACTCATCTTCACATATAAAAGAAAAAGGAAACATCTATTTTCACATGAGCTGAAATCAGACACACTTTTAAACAGGGCCAAAGGAAGAAATGATCTACCTTGGAACAGCGAGGAGGAAGTAGATTCTCACTGGCCGTTGCTATGGTTAAGGATCAAGTGACCAATGAGAAACTTCAACCCTTCACTGAGGCAGGTCACAAAAATTAAAAAGACCAAACATCTTTTATTAAAGGAGTTGACAGACACACATTTTCGTTATAAGTATTTCTGCTTTTGTCTTTTTTCCCTTGTATTTCATACTTTAAAAATAAAGATCATTTTTTAAATAATATTACTATGACATTATTGTCATTGTCATTATTAATAGTGTTAATATCATCATAATCTTTCTCATTATCATAATTATTACTACTGGTGAACACTAAGGTGAGATCACTACAGGTCACTTCCACTCTCTAGGTTAATAGGCTCTATTGGCTGACAGATGTTCCGATAGAGGGGGAGAGAGAGGACTCCCGACGCCCCTAAAACGCCCTTTCCTTGCTACCCTTTTCCTTATATTCCTTCCCTTGTTCCTAAATACTTCCTTTCTTCCATTCGCTTTTTTTCATTTATCCATTCCCTCTATCTTTCGCTGTCTGGGTGAGGAGATTAATAGATGACAGTGTTTAAGTAACTGTGTTTCATTCTCCCTCTGTCCCTCTACCTCTCCTTTACATCCACGTTCCCATAAAACCTCTCCCTCTCTCAGCTGGTCCTCTGTCCTATACTCATCCCTCTCTCTCTCCATTCCTTTCTTCATCCCCTCTTTCTCCATTCCATTCGCCACCCCCCCCTCTCTCTCTCTCTCTCTCTCACACACACACTCTCATTCTCTGTCTCTCTAGCTCTCTTCATCTCTCTTCAGCAGGACACCTCCATAGTATGGGAGGGGCTGGGGGGCATCTGCCCACCCTGAGAGCTCTGAGACAGGGTACGAGAACGTTCGCGCTCCCCCTCCATGGAGTAAGAGGAAGACAGCGAGGTGGTGCGCGAACGAGACAGACGGGTCATGACGGATGATGCCACTGTGGGAGAGGGAGAGGGAGCAAGAGGGAGGGTGGAAAAGAGCGAGAGAAGGAGGATAATTAGATTGATACAGAGAGACAGTAGCACAAAAGGTCACAGTAGGTCGTCATAGCCACATGTTACAAACTGAGGCAAACTTACTGTAGCCCATCCCCTGAATGAAGTACTTGAAAGCCTCGGTCAATTTGCTGGGCTGTAAGTAAACACAGAAGGAACATTCGATTTTATCCATAAAATACGTCATATAAAATCTATATTTGTACAATAACATGGACATGCAGGAATTGCAATAGTTACTGGATGGTTAGTTGTATTCATCATGATAAGTGCTGTATTTCTGTATTAGCACCACAACACATGTTAAATTCACAACTTGTGTGAACTAAAAATATATGTATTTAACAACTTGGCATGTTTAATGTGTCTTACCTGGGTAAGCTGGGGAAGACCGCCAGCATCTGCCATCTGAAGAAGAAGATGAGGACAATTTTGTGTTTAGTAGCAACTGAATGTCTGAGGAAAATGGCTTGTGTGTGTGGTTTGTTTTGATGAATGAGGGGGTGATGAAGAAAGCTTGAGTACCTTGAGGAATGAGGTTGTTGTTGGGTCCAGTTTGCTGTTGCACTCCACCTGGTGGACATGGAGGGAAAAACTTGGAATTAATCAACATCACTATATTCACTTCACCTGGGTGTGTTCGATGCCTACATGGTAAGCCTACATTAAGATATAAAGTCGAAAACGTACAGCAGCCTCCTCATAAGGTGCCTGATCCCCGACCACCAGCATCACAGGACACCTGAGAAAGAGAAGAGAGAGAGATAGATTGAGAGAGACTCTTAGGTATATTCAATGGAAAGAGTGAGAGACCTATTCCAGACTATTGTCACAGCTGATGTAAGTGGTCTCATGGTGAAATGCTTACTTGAAGTTGCTGGTACGGTCAATGATCAGATCCCTACGGCTGGAAAAGAGGAAAGGAAAGGTTACACTATTGTAGGTTTGTTAGTGTGTATGTGTGCACGTGTGCATGTGCGCCTGTGTGTGTTCGCCTGTGTGCACCTGTTGTAGCCCCTCCAGAAAAGCTCGATGTTGATGAGGTTGGGGGCTTTAGAGATGCGATCTCTGTGTGATTTCACCAGGTCTGCGTTAGCTGACATCTCTTCCTACAAACCAAGACAGAAATGAAACAATAACAATGTGAGTTTTATAAGATAAAGACAAATAGTTAAATAGATGAAAAACCCACATCGGGTTCCAGTCTATGATAACACACACATAATTTGATACCACCCACCCACGCACACACACACAGACACACACGCACACATATGCATGCACGGGCGCAAGTACGCACACACACACACACACACCTGACTGAAGAGATGACTCAAGATCTGCTCTGTGAGGGAGGATGTCAGGGTAGTGATCTGGAAACAGAAAGAAAGAAAGAGAGAGAGATTGAGAAATAAAGAGAGACAGAGAGAGATAGATAGAGAAATAGCGAGAGAGAGAGAGAGAGAAGGGTATAGTTAGGACAAATCAATAACAGCTTAGTCAATATCATGTATACAGTAAAACCACCATGAATACAATTCCACTATCTATTTTCCTCATCTACATGTTACTTTATGAAATTGCCAACATAATCACAATATCCCATTGTCTGAGACAGTAATGACTGTTTATTAACTGCTAGATCAAGAGTAATGGATATATGTACTGGTAATTGAGTATCTACTTGAATTGTAATGTAGATGTCAACACAACAACACAGAAGAGTAATGGTGATATTGAATAGGATATGGGATTGATATTGTCAAATTGATGGAAATGCTACTAGTACTCATGAATATAGTCAAAAATCCTCTGGGCTTCTGAGTGATGATAATGATAATATTTCATACTAATGTTGCCAGTATTATACAGATGTAGGATCTTAATTTGATAACTTTGTTTTTGCTGAGAATTTTAATGCAAACTTGTAGTACATTTGCGTTTTAAAAAGGCTAAAGTTTGTAATTTCCAGTTTGACATTTCCTGTTGCGGCATGATTATTTTCCTGCTATAGCAAAGTGGCTGAAATTAAGATCCTACATCTGTAAGCACATAGCTCAAATTAAGATCCTACATTTGTGAGCATATTGAAGAGACAGTAACCTTCTGGGCAGCCCAGTCCATCCACCCTCTAGCCTGAGGGTCAATGTTGATGAGAACGAGACCTTCAACTGAGTCTGGGTGGGCCATCTGAGAGGACGGAGGAGAGAGAATGAAAGAGAGATAGAAAAAAAGAGGTAAATTGTATGTTGAGACTTCAATTGTAGAAATTGAAAAAAGAAGCGAGCATTGGTAGACACTGTGGAGAGCACCATATAGCAAATATATGCTAACCCATGTTAGTCCAATGCACAGACTACCAAGAGACTGCCTAACAGAAGCTAACAGAATGGTATACTGTGATTTTTCCAAGGGCAGCTGTATGAACTGATACAGGGGGCAGTAACATGACAAGGAGAAATCAGACACTCACTGTGAACCTGGAGAGAATGTAAGCCCCAGCTCCCACTCCAACTCCGATGACAGTACGGAAACTAGAACAGTGAGAAAGAACAAACTTAGTGACAGATGTTCTATTAGTGCCAATATGTCTGTATTTCAGTGTTGTGAACGCCAGTAGATGTTTTTGAAACAACGTTATAAAATACTATTTTTCTTTATGGTGGACATGCTAGTAAACAAGTGAGTATTATGTAATGACGATTAAATAAGTCTGACTCACTTGAAATATGTCTGGACTGCAGGGATCATCTCTGCAATTTGCTCCATGGACGGATACTGGTATCTAAAAAACATGAGCGGGAACATGTTTATTATTAACACTTAAATACAAATACGCACACACACTAGGCTTGGGTGGTATACTGTACATACCGGGGTATGTTGAAATAGTGACATTATGATTTTCAATACCGTCAACAAAAATAGACAAAATAAATTGAGCCAGTCACATGGTATGTTTGCGCACATGGAGCAAACGGAAGTTTCATTTTAAACTTGAAATTCAATACTAATGTTTGCCAGCTAAACGTCTTATAAGTTAACTAGCTATCTAAGATGTGCTACAGGTTCTCCAGCTCAGGGCTCTAAGATGTGCTACAGGTTCTCCAGCTCAGGGCTCCAGCTATGCATTTGGTTTGCTAACTTGCTAGCTATAGGTGGCTAGCTTGCAAGATCAAGCTTAATGGTAACAGCAGAGACAATCAATCCCCTCCTGGATCAAGTGTGAGTAGCCTTTTGAGACAGTTGTATAACATTATGAGCTGGGTTGTCTATCCTTTCATTTAGTTGATGTTTGCTTGCGCTTGTTAGCATTAAGCTAGTGTCCACTATGGGAATTCCCTAGTACTTTCTTAGCATTTGTTAGCAGTATGGTACAGGAATGGTATTAAGTTATGAAAATCGGTATACAGCCCAACCCTAACACACACAAACGCACGCACGCACACACATGATATGCATACCCCATAGGATAGGTGGCGGCCCCCTCCTCTTGGCCAGGAGCATCAATGTGGACCAGAGTGAAGTTTTTCACTATCTCCTGCATCTCCTCAAATTTAAACAGAGGAGAGAAGCAGCTTTTACCTGTGAGAGGGAGAGATAGGAGAGAAAGTGAGAAAGGGAGAGAGAATGGGAGAGAGTGAAAGAGAAATTTAGAGAGAGAGAAAGCAAGAGTGAGAAAGAGAAAGTCAGAGAATTACAACTTGAAAAGCATAAATGAAGAAAGGGCAGGCCCTGAACTGAAGGGGAAACTCAAAATGAAAGGGGGAAAATTGCCGGAGGGGATGAGCGGGGAAAGGTATACAAAAAAAGAGAGATGAAAGAGAAAGACAGAGTAAGAGAATGAGAGAGAGGGAGAGAGAGAAATAGCCAGAAAGAGAGAGAAAGAGAGAAATATTAAGAGGTAAAGAGAAAGAGAGAGAGACTCACTGTCCAGGCCCACATCGTGGAAGGTGAGGATGGCGGGACGGCGTGTGTTGGAGGTTCCATGGAGAGTCACGTGGAGGAGACCATGAGGTGTCTCAATACTGTGTTCCTGGAGGATGACAGAGAGAGAGAGAGAGCGAGAGAGAGCGAGAGAGAGCGAGAGTTACATACACGTGCGCATATGAACATGCAGGCACTAATACACACAGTGAACATACTTTTACATACACATATGTAACACGTACACCCACAAATATATGTTGAGAAAACATACTTTCACGTGACACGAGACACACGCACACACATACCGTACGTACAGTAACAGGAAAATAAACAATCTTACCTGGCCCTGGTCCAACAGTATTCGAGCTGCAGCCTCAGCATCCTAGCAAAATGGATAGAAACCATGAAGCAGTCAAAACAAGACACCTTTCCGGCCACACAAGACCATTTTGAAATACATCTGGAACCTCTCTGGGAAGCTAATTGTGCAGCTGTTCATTGGCAAAGACATTTCACAGAATCAACCCAGAATCAACCCACTAACATGAGCCCGTATTCACAAAGAGTCTCAGAGTGGGAGTGCTGATTTAGGATCCGTTACTATATTCATTATGATTATATGGACAGGTGGGGCCTGATCCTAGATCAGCACTCCTACTCCGAGCCATTTTGTGAATATGCCTTTGGGTCTGCAGTTCCCCTAACTGTCCACCGCCTGCAGTTGGCAGCAGTGAGAGCACATATCTCAACCATACTCTCCAGCTCTGCAGTATATAACAACATCAGAGAGAGAGGAGCCTCTCATCTCTCACACCCTCAGGGTAACATCAACCGAGCGCTCATATCTGAGCCAGCCTAGCAACTACACACATACACGTACACACACAAAATACAGTATATGCATGTACGTGGCGTGTGGAGATAGGGTATGACAGCATGTATGTATGATGAGGCAGGATGAGGGGTTATGTATGTAATGTGTGTATGTGTGAGAGTTGATATTGCAAGCATGTGTGTATGACAGAGGGTGGGAGGTCCTGTATATATACACACGTGGGTGTGTGTACACTCACTGACCTTTGCAGGATTGGGCTGACCCGGAAGTAAAGGCTTCTCCTCCGTAATGGCGATGTCCTGCATCTCGGTCGTCATGGCGTCACTTGTTCACGTCCTAGAAAGATAAATGAATGTATACATGAAAATATTTTCTAATATTATATTTTTTTCTCTCTCTGTCTCTCACACACACACACACACAAACACACACACACACACGCATGAACATAGACACACATGAACACACATGAAAATAGACACACATGAACATAGACACACATGAACACACACATGAACAGACACACATGAACACACACATGAGCATAGACACACATGAGCATAGACACACATGAACATAGACACACATGAACATAGACACACATGAACACACACATGAGCATAGACACACATGAACATAGACACACATGAACACACACATGAACACAGACACAAATGAACACACATGAACACACACATGAACACACGCATGAACATAGGCACGCATGAACACAGACACACATGAACATAGACACACATGAACATAGACACGCACGCTCATTCACACAGTGCACATCCACACACCTATTTTGATCTTCTATCCTCGTGGGGACCTAAAATGGATTTCCATTCAAAATCCTATTTTCCCTCATCCCTAACCCTAACCCTAACCCAAACCTTAAACCTAACTCCTAACCCCTTACTCTAATTCTAACCCTAATTGCAACCCTAACCCTAATCTCTAAGCTTAAAATAGCCTTTGTCATCATGGGGATGTGGCAAATGTCCCCAGGAGGGAGAATTTTTCTTGCTTTATCCTTGTGGGGACTTTGAGATTTTAGGTCAACACAATAGAAGACCCCCCCCCACACACACACACCCTAAATATATTGTTTTACTAATCTGGGACCGTCACAGTTCTATGGGACTCTAGAAGTGAATTAATAATTAGAGTTACAATTAAAATAATTCACTTGGAAGACAAGAGGAAGAAAAATTATGAGAGATAAAGTGGTAGAGACAGACAGACAGACAGACAGACAGACAGACAGACAGACAGGCAGGCAGGCAGGCAGGCAGACAGACAGACAGACAGGCAGGCAGACTAACAGACAGGCAGGCAGGCAGACAGACAGACAGACAGACAGACAGGCAGGCAGGCAGGCAGACAGACAGACAGACAGGCAGGCAGACTAACAGACAGGCAGGCAGACAGACTAGGGGCAACGTGAGCACCTATTACCATCCAGTACATTTTTTAAGTCTTAACCTTATCCCAAAATGTAACCCTTACCATAACCAAGTTTTAACCAAACCCTTACCTTCTTTCGCTTCACCTATAGACGTTTACATCTGACCTGAACATTGACTGGGGGACCTTGTCTAGAAACCAATAGCCTGACTCCTCCCTGTGTGTGGGTGTGTGTTCGGCTTTGACTGTTCATAGCTAGAGCTGTGTGTGTGTGTGTGTATGTTTGTGTGTGTGTGTGTGGCCCCTAGGGGGCCTGTGATTAGTCATCAGAGAGCGTCACCCTGACACACATCTTTTGTTCTCTCGTCCCCTCTGTCCTTTGCTCTTTTTCCTTCACTCTTTCTCCCCCCCCCCCCCCTTCTCTCTGTTTGTCTCCTTCTCTCTTCCCCCCTGTATATTTCTCTCTTCACAGCGACTTGGTCTTATCAGGCTCATTGGAGTGCTGTGGTCTTGGCAAGGAGTTTGGTGCCACAATTTGGAAAAAATGACTTCATTATTTATCAGGAACACACAGACAAAGACACACAGTCACACGTATACACACACAAACAGTAGAAATACACCTTCCACAATAATTGAATACTCCTAAATCTCAGATATAAGCATCCTAGATATAAAAAGAAAATCAATATTTCAGGTTGACAAATACCACATAATCAACTTGTGGCATATACTTTTAATTTGGTCTGATCAAATCGTCCGTGCCCGAAATTGTAACTTGTGGCTAACTAGTGGAGAATCCATCCCCTAGAATTATCTTGCCTATTCTGTCAGACTGTGGACATTTAGAAACAGGATATTCCTCAGAAGCAGAGAAAAAGAAGAATAAGAAACTCATCCATCATATCAGAATGAACCAGCCAGCTACATAAAAAAAATTACATTTCGTCTTGCAATATTTACTGTAACATACTGTCAGTGTTGTACTCTATTATTGTGAGATAGTGGTTGTAACTAAACTATAATCATTTTTTCCCTTCATTATAGTATTAGCATAGCTAATGTAATGTAGATGTACATTATTATGAAAACCTGAAATTAGCATGCTAGCAAGCGACTGGATGTCAAAGGCCACATTACAGCAAACTCATTACATGGAAGGACTTGGCTATCAGAGAGAAAATTAAATCCAATTGGTTATACACAAGAAAATACAAACCATAATGATAAATAACAATGTGAATGTACAGTGCCTTTGGAAAGTATTCAGACCCCTTGACTTTTTCAACATTTTGTTACGTCACATCCTTTTTCCCTCATCAATCTACACACAATACCCCATGATGACAAAGCAAAAACAGGTTTTTAAAAAAAATATCATATTTACTTAAGTATTCAGATCCTTTACTCAGAACTTTGTTGTAGCACCTTTGGCAGCGATTACAGCATCGATTCTTCTTGGATATGACTCTACAAGCTTGGCACACCTGTATTTGGGAAGTTTCTCCCATTCATCTCTGCAGATCCTCTCAAGCTCTGTCAGGTTGGATGGGGAGCGTTGCTGCACAGCTATTTTCAGGTCTCTCCAGAGATGTTCGATCGGGTTCAAGGGCCACTCAAGGACATTCAAAGACTTGTCCCGAAGTCACTCCTATGTTGTCTTGGTTGTGTGCTTAGGGTTGTTGTCCTGTTGGAAGGTGAACCTTCGCCCCCAGTCTGAGGTCCTGAGCGCTCTGGAGCAGGTTTTTTATCAAGGATCTCTCTGCTCTGTTCATCTTTGCCTTGATTCTGACTAGTCTCTTAGTCCCTGCTCCTGAAAAACATGGTTTTCGCTCTGACATGCACTGTCAACTGTGGGACCTTATATACCGTAAATTCCGGACTATAAGCCGCAACTTTTTTCCCAGGCTTTGAACCTCGCGGCTTAAACAATGACGCGGCTAATATATGGATTTTTCCCGCTTTCAATTTTTTTTCTCCAAAAAAACATTCTGTGACGTGCTCATTTTTTTGGCGGCATGAAGCTTTCATTAGACCAATGAAATTGCCGAACGGGTTAAGGTCAAACAACTTTTTTGTTTACTGTTTAGATTAAATCGAGCGCTCTCAAACTTCCCATTATTCTGATTACGGTAGTCATTTTGTCACCCACATCATGGCAAAGACACGGAGAAATGCATATGATGCAGCTTTCAAGTTGAAGGCGATTGATCTGGCTGTTGGAAAAGGAAATAGAGCTGCTGCACGGGAGCTTGGTCTTAATGAGTCGATGATAAGACGTTGGAAACAGCAGCGTGAGGAATTGACTCAGTGCAAAAAGACAACTACCGGTAAAGCTTACTGCTAATTTTTTTTTTTTTGTTACAAGACGTGTTTCGTTAAAGCCTATTTATTTTTGTTACAAGCCGTGTTTCGATTAAAGCCTGTGTAAAGTTCATTTGTTTCAATGTACCAGTAGGCACCTGCGGCTTATAGACATGTGCGGCTTATTTATGTTCAAAATAATATTTTTTTTAAAATTCAGTGGGTGCGGTTTATATTCAGGTGCTTAATAGTCCGGAAATTACGGTAGACAGGTGTGTGCCTTTCTAAATCATGTCCAATCAATTGAATTTACCACAGGTAGACTCCAATCAAGTTGTAGAAACATCTCAAGGATGATCAATGAAAACAGGATGCACCTGAGCTCAATTTCTTGTCTCATAGCAAAATGTCTGAATATTTAGGTAAATAAGGTATTTCAGTATTTTATTGAAATGCATTTGCACTTTGTCATTACGGGGTATTGTGTGTAGATTGCTGAGGATTTTCTTTTTATTTAATCAATTTTAGAATAAGGCTGTAACGTAACAAAATTCTTACCGAAGGCACTATATATCAGCTCTCTGCAAATCAACTCAGACAATGACATTGCATCACAACAGTATTTCATAAAATGATCAGCAACAATGTTTTATCTACTGCTAAGGATTGTTAGTTAGGTATCGACTGGACAGAGAAAATAATTCACTTAACACCAATATTTCACACATACTGTACTTCCCTCCATTACACATCATCTCCATGTCGACTCAGTCCCTGCTATAGAACTTGAATCCTCCCTAAGTCCCTCCCTACCTCCCTGCCTATCTCCCTCCCTCTATACATCCATCTCCTATTCTCTCTCTCTCTTTTGCCCTATCCTTCTCTCTCAAACAAACTCTCTTCCTTTCTCTCTCCCTCTCTCAAACACACACATTCTCTCTACCTCTCTCCCCCTTTTTCCGTCTCTCTCTCTCTCTCTCTTTCAGTGAGTCAGTGTGTTTTAGAGCATGTAGTAACTGTTAAACTGCTCAGGGAATATGTCACTACAGAGAGGGAGAGCGGGAGAGGGGAGATCGAGAGAGAGGGAGAGAGAGGGGAGGGCTAAGAGACTGTTGCCAGTTGAAAAACAACACACACACAGTCTCTCTCCCTCCTTCTTGGATGTTTTTCAACCGCTGCTTAGCTTCTGTTATCATTTCCTGAAGCGATGGGCAGGCTGACACGCTAATCAGCTTTTAAGCACCAGAAATTAACTCTCACTGGATAATTGTGTATACACAAGCTTTTCATTTACTGTTCGGTGGAGTAGTCAGAATAGCTGCCATGTGTCATTTAATATGTTTGGTTGAAAATCATGAGGCTTAGGTAGGAGGTATGGTTGTTTTTAGGAGGGTGCAACATTCTGAACACTGTAGATACAATTTTGGTGTACGCTGTCATGTTTCCATATCACCCTTGACTATCGCTGTTGCAGTGACAGTATGACCGCCACACCGGCGGTCATCAGTCATGAAGGCAGTCAAATTCCACATGACCGTTTTAGTCACGGTAATTAGGGTTCTCCAAGCTCTGATGCTGCTGCTGGTCATTAGTAAACTTGCTAACTGCCTGGAACTCAGCACTCTATTGTCCCTCTAATCACTCTGATGTCAATGCAAATGTAATCGAAAATCTAATCAAACACTTCATGAGAGCCCATGAGCTCATGTTGCGCAATATTTCTATAGGCTATGCAATTGCGCGAGAAAACAGAGTGATGACCTCTGCTAAAAAGAGGAGGATCCCATCAGCTTTCTATAGGCTAGGCCTACTATATTTATTTCTCAACTTTCCTAATAATAAGCACATTGCTTATCTTTACAACAGGAGTATAGCCTTCCTGGCTTGCATGAAAATGAACTACGGGAAAAGTGTCCTCCATTTGCTATTTAAGTGCATAGATAACATGTATTTTTCCCCCTGCCCGTTTCGAGACAGGTGCATCAAAATGGTTCATTCTAAATCAAAACAAATTTCACACATATACTATTTAGTATATGAAAAGACAAGATTAAATCAAGAATAGTCTGATGGGTAACAATATTAGCCTATCACTTGTGAATTATATATTATCACTTGTGAATGATGCCCAGCGTAAGGCAAGAAACAATGCCTTTTTTTGCAACTTTTTCGAATCATAGTAGCACACCTCATGTAGCCTAGCCCAAAGCCTAACATGCATAAGCATCGCGTGAGTTACAATTTTGGGGAAGATCATTTTCACCATAAAAATGCACCTTTATAATAAAAGCATTACATTCATAATCGCATTTGCAGTCACTTTTAAAAATGGTGTTTTCCCTCTAATGGAACATTCGTGCTTATAGCCTACTGCCGTGTGCGCATTGCTGCGCTTATAATGTGAAAAAATAGCCAAATAGTTTATCACATTTTAAGCTAAATGTTCTGATCTGTTGCGTGAGCCTCATTGCTTAAAAAAGTTTTTGGGATGCAAGTGGTTGTATTAATTTGGCATCTATCGCATACCACAACTGTCCCAGACTATGTTTGGAATATTTATTTCTCACACAGAATAGAATAGGTCACTTTTTGTGTATATATATATATATATATATTTTTTTTAGCTTTTTTTTAACACAAGCCCTGCTCTCTCTATTGGCTAGGTGAATAGAAGAGGATCATGAGTGGATTTGATAACAAACACAGAAGCATAGCTAAAGGATTAGCAAGTTATCTGAGGAAACATCCTTCTGGCCGCTATTCTCTACACAGATACGCATCTTTCTCAGGACACAGATGAAAAAATCCTTCTCTGATGCAAGGCTAATACAGGTCAGTGCCTTTTATATATGCTTAGTGCCTCTCTGGTCTCTGTTGGTTCTCTGTTCACCCTTCATTGATCAATCATTGACTGACTGACCAGAGTCTACTCCACTCCACTCTAGACACCTAGTCTATAGTCAGCAACATACACACCGCCAACTATAGGCCATAGTCAACAGAGCATCATGAAAACCTCTGGACTCTACAGGCCCCTCAAGGACCTGAGTTAAGGGCACCTGCTCTAAAAGCTTGCACTATCCTTACAGGGTTGTCTGCCTAAAGCGATAAAATAGAAAATAAATCTTATTTCTATGAAAAAGCACTGTTACAGTAAGTGAATCCCTGTGGGATGCGGAGTCGGACATGACTTTCTCCATATGTCTTATTTCTGGGTGGCTTCAGGATATTCAGGATCTATAGCTCACATCCTGCTGCTCATTGAGGTGTGTCCAGTGTTACTGTGTTCCTGTGCTGAGTGCTGACACTACTGTGTGTGTGTGTGTGTGGCCTACTCACCCTGCGGTTCCCCTCTGAGAGGCCAATCCGTCTCTAACACACCTGCAGTCAGACATGAGCTGAATAACTATCAGTTCACATTGATATATTTCTCGTTTTCCCTCTTTCTCTCAATAATTTATCTCTTTCTTTTATAGCTCTCTCGGTTTCGTCTCTCTACTTCTGTCTCTGTTTTATCTCTGTCTGTATAGGTCTCTCTTTTGCCCTCTACTTCTGTCTTTCTCTCTCCTCTCTTCACGACCTTTGTCTGTTTTTCTTTGTTGGTTTTCCTCTCTGTCTCTCTCTCTCTCACGCTCTCTCTTCACTTTTCTCTGTCTCTTGTCAATCTCTTTCTATTACTCTGCCCCTACTATTCACATCTCGTTCAATCTTTATTCCGTTTCTCTCTCATTCACTCCCTCTCTTTTCCTTTTCATCTCTCTCAGACTATCTCTCTCCATCCAACAGCAAGCTTCCAGTGAAAAGGGAAACAGGGTAAACAACCATGTTGGCCGGAGCTCCCCTCTCTCATTTGGCCCCTCTCTCTCTATTTCCCAAGCACCAGACAAACACACACACACACACACACACACACACACACACACACACACACACACACACACACACACACACACACACACACACACACACACACACACACACACACACACACACACACTAAGTGGAGTCTAAATCTGGAATGTAGGCTGAAAGGTTGAGATGATAAATATTAAACTATGTGTTGTGGTGGGTGTGTGTGCATGTGTGTGTGTGTGTGTTCACGGGTATTCAACATGAGACATGGCGAATGGCTAAGTATTCAGGGGTTGAGTAGCTTAAGCAGCTGTTATGTCATGTGTATGAAGTCCGTTCAGATGCTTATAGATGCATTATGAACGCTCTATGTAGAGACATTGTAAGTCATTACATGAGGTGCTGAGGGGTTAAATTGCAAGAGTACCCTGGAGCCTAGCAGCATCATGCTCTAATACTCTTGTGGTACCACACCTGATCTGCACCATATTTATTTAGACATAGTCTTATGGAATAGGTTAGGTAGTTTAGGCAGCACACTACAGCTCACTACTAGTTCCACACTCCATTCCCCTAAGTGGCATCAGCAACCTTGTCCAAGTGCTGAGCCTGGTTGATAAGCACATCAGGTGCAGAGTTGGTTTGGTGGCCCTCATGGGTTGGTTTTGTTTCAAATCTTTAGTTTGGGCTTGCCTGTTTGTAGTTTCCTTTTTGTACATATTTATGTTTGGTCACAATCTGAACAAATAATAACTTACTTAGACTGGCCAACCAAGAGGTCAAGAGAGACTGAGCTGGCCATGGACCAAGGTAAGGTTGCAGTCTCTCTGGGCACAGTACATTCAACACCTTTGGCGCAGAATCTGATTTCTCACATACATGCACACATTCATTCAGGTTACAGACTCTGTAACTAGGCCTAGGACCCCTAGACAATGCGAGGGCAACAAAATACGTAGGCTAGTTATTGGGTTCGTAACATACTGTATAGGAGCTCGTCCGTCATAAATGTTAACAGATATTAGCATTTGTGGTTGTAGATGGTTGTGAAGTGGTGTGGTTCGGTAGTGTGGTTGTGCATTTGCTGAGAAAGTTTGTAGCACGAGTTTGTGTCGAGCTAGTATGTTAGGTGAGATTTGCAGCAGCGCTAGTGTGAGTTTCAAGGTGCAAGTTAGCAAGATAGCTGATGGCTTTGGCCAACAGAAATGTTTGGTTTGACCACACTCGTGAAGGTAGCCAATTGTTTGCAGCTGGTAGTTAGCTATTGTAGGGCTGATGAGGTGATTTGCTCGTGGGCTGTAACAATTTTTGTTGACGGTTTTGGCTATGTGTCACGTCCTGGCCAGTATAAGGGTTAATTAGTATTGTAGTTTGGTCATGACGTGGCAGAGGGTATTTGTTTTATGTGGTTCAGGGTGGTGTGTTTGTTTATAGGGTGTTTGATTTAGTATTTCCGGGGTTTTGGTTTATGGTCTAGGTTTATGTATGTCTATGTGGAGTCTAGTGAGTGTATGTCTATGGGTGATTAATTGGGGTTGGGACTCTCAATTGAAGGCAGGTGTTTTCTCTTTGCCTTTGATTGAGAGTCCCATATATTGGGGTGTGTTTGTGATTCGTGGGTGATTGTTCTGTGTTTCGCCTTGTGCCTTACCAGACTGTTTTTTTGTTGATCGGTCGTGTTTTGTTATTTTTGTACGTTCATTTTGAAAGTTAATAAAAGTCAAGATGAGCCTACACGTACCTGCTGCGTTTTGGTCCTCCTTTACCGACGACAACCGTGACACTATGGTTTTGGTAGCTTTTGTTAGTGCTGTGTGCATGATTATATTTCCCAGTTTGGAGTCTGGAGGACTGTGTTTGTGTTAACGCTAGGCGAGTGGCTAACGGTTGCTATGGTTTATAGCTTTGGTGCATGCGTTTGTGTTAGCGCAAGGCTATTGTCTAACTGTGGCTATCATTTGTAGCATTTGTGCATGGCATGCTGTTGCCTGTTGATAGTGGTTATCTCTGGGGCTTTGAGGACGATTATGTATTGGTTGGTGAGCTAGTGGCTAACTGTGGCTATGGTTTGTAGTTTTCTGAAGCTAACAGGATCAGTTATGGATCAGTTATGCCAGGTGGCAGTTATGCCAGGTGGCAGAAATGCTGGAGGTTAAAATGGCAGAAGAGTTGAACAAGTTAGATGTTACAGTGTTATTATTGGAGAAGTGGAGTGAGTTCTTGCCGCCGGTTCGGGTGGATAGCAGTCAGGAGGAAGAATGCTTGCTGTAAATGGTGAGGCTAGAACAGGAAATAGCACTCTTGAAACAGCAGAGGAATGAAGCGCTGAATAGAGGGGAGAAAGTTTGTTTCCAGTCAGTTAGACAGTCTTGTCACTAAACCAGGTTCCTCCAGTGATCGGAGTGATGAGCTAGTTTCCCCAAGAGATCAGATTTGTGTAACCACAGTGAAAAGTCAGGTGTGTCAGGGGGCAGTCTCTCAAGGAGAGTTTTGAGGTTTCCCCAGTTTGTGAAGTTACTGATGTTCAGAAGAGTTCTGATGGAAAACCAGATATGGAGGAGGACGATTTGTGTGGGAATTTGGAAGGAAACATTCTTTGCCAAACTAGACAGTGGTTCCCAGGAAATGGTTTTCCATATTGAGGGAGGTGATTCTTGTGTGTCTCTAGCTGAGACATTCTGGGCAGAGATATGTGATGTAGTGTGCCCTCTGCAGGTTGAGGATGATTCATGTGTCAATGTAGGGGAGACATTTTTTGTTGGGTTGAGTGACACAGCAGTTGGTGGTCTGATAAAGGATTTGGTTCCCCCAAGTGATCTGTTAGAATCAGGGGTTGTCAGTGTTTCATTGGTTTCTTTAACTGACACATTCTTGGCCAAAGTAGAGGAGGTTGTGGTTTCTCAGCAGATCAAATCGAACTTTATTTGTCACATGCGCCGAATATAACAAGTGTAGACCTTACCGTGAAATGTTTACTTACAAGCACTTAACCAACAGTGCAGTTCAAGAAGAGTTACCATATAAACTAAAGTTAAAAAAGTATAAAAAGTAACACAATAAAATAACAATAACGAGACTATATACAGGGGGTACTGGTACCGAGTCAATGTGAGGGCGTACAGGTTAGTCGAGGTAATTTGTACATGTAGGTAGGAGTGAAGTGCCTATGCACAGATAACAATAAACAGCGAGTAGCAGCAGTGTACAAAACAAATGGGGAGGGGGGGGGGGGGGGGGGTTCAATGTAAACAGTCCGATGGCCATTTGATTAAATGTTCAGCAGTCTTATCTCTTGGGGGTAGAAGCTGTTAAGGAGCCTTTTGGTCCTAGACTTGGCGCTCCGGCACCGCTTGCTGTGCGGTAGCAGAGAAAACAGTCTATGACCTGGGTGACTGGAGGATCTGGGGACCCATGCCAAATCTTTGCAGTCTCCCGAGGGGGAAAAGGTGTTGTTGTGCCCTCTTCACGACTGTCTTGGTGTGTTTGGACCATGATAGTTTGTTGGTGATGTGGACACTAAGGAACTTGAAACTATCGACCCGCTCCACTGCAGCCCCATAGATGTTAATGGGGGCCTGTTCGCCCCACCTTTTGCTGTAGTCCACCATCAGCTCCTTTGTCTAGCTCACATTGAGGGAGAGGTTGTTGTCCTGGCACCACACTTCCAGGTCTCTGACCTCCTCCTTATAGTCTGTCTCAATGTTGTTGGTAATCAGGCTTACCACTGTTGTGTCGTTAGCAAACTGAATGATGGTGTTGGAGTTGTGTTTGGCCCCACAGGCGTGTATCAAATACATATACAGGAGGGGACTAAGTACACACCCCTGAGGGGCCCCAGTGTTGAGGATCACTGTGGCAGACATGTTGTTGCCTACCCTTACCAACTGCGGGCAGCACGTCAGGAAATCCAGGATCCAGTTGAAGAGGGAAGTGTTTAGTCCCAGGGTCCTTAGCTTAGTGATGAGCTACGTGGGCACTATGGTGTTGACAGCTGACCTGTAGTCACTGAACAGCCTTCTCACATTGGTGTTCCTTTTGTCCAGGTGGGAAAGGGCAGTGTGGAGTGCGATTGAAATTGCATCATCTGTGGATCTGTTGGGGCGGTATGCAAATTGGAGTGGGTCTAGGGTATCCGGGAGGATGCTGTTGATGTGAGCCATGACCAGCATTTCAAAGCACTTCATGTCTACCGACGTGAGTGCTACGGGGCGGTAATCATTTAGGCAGGTTACCTTCACTTCCTTGGGCACAGGAACTATGGTGGTCTGCTTGAAACATGTAGGTATTACAGACTCGGTCAGGGAGAGGTTGAAAATGTCAATGAAAACACTTACCAGTTGGTCCGAGCATGCTTTGAGTATACGTCCTGGTAATCCATCTGGTCCCGCGGCTTTGTGAATGTTGACCTATTTAAAGATCTTGCTCACATCGGCTACCAAGAGCATTATCACACAGTCGTCCAGAACAGCTGGTGCTTTTGTTCATGCTTCAGTGTTGCTTGCCTCGAAGCGAGCATAAAAGTCATTTTGCTTGTCTGGTAGGCTCGCGTAGCTGGGCTTCTTGCTTCTGGGTTTCCCTTTGTATCCTGTAAAAGTTTTCAAGCCCTGCCACATCCGACGAGCGTCAGAGCCGGTGTAGTAGGATTCAATCTTAATCCTGTATTGACGCTTTGCTTGTTTGATTGTTCGTCTGAGGGCATAGCGGGATTTCTTAGAAGTGTCCGGATTACTGTCCCGCTCCTTGAAAGAGGCAGCTCTAGCTTTTAGCTCGATGTGGATGTTGCCTCTAATCCATCGCTTCTGCTTGGGATATGTACATACGGTCACTTTGGGGACGACGTCGTCGATGCACTTATTGATGAAGCCGATGACTGAGGTGGTATACTACTTAATGCCATTGGATGAATCCCGGAACATATTCCAGTCTGTGCTAGCAAAACAGTCCTGTAGCGTAGCATCCGCGTCATCTGACTACTTCCGTATTGAGCAAGTCACTTCCGTTTTGAGCAAGAACTTCCTGCTTTAGTTTTTGCTTGTAAACAGGAATCAGGAGAATATAATTATGATCAGATTTGCCAAATGGAGGGCAGGGGAGAGCTTTGTATGCATCTCTATGTGTGGAGTTAAGGTGGTCTAGAGTTTTTGTGACATGCTGGTAGAAATGAGGTAAAACGGATTTATGTTCGCCTGCATTAAAGTCCCCGGCCACTAGTAGCGCCGCTTCTGGATGAGCATTGTCTTGTTTGCTTATGGCCTTATAGAGTTGGTTGAATGCGGTCTTAGTGCCAGCATCGATTTGTGGTGGTAAACAGACAGCAACGAATAATATAGATGAAAACTCTCTTGGTACAGTTGAAGTCAGAAGTTTACATACACCTTAGCCAAATACATTTAAACTCAGTTTTTCACAATTCCTGACATTTAATCCTTGTAAAAATTCCCTGTTTTAGGTCAGTTAGGATCACCACTTTATTTTAAGAATGTGAAATGTCAGAATAATAGTAGAGAGAATGATTTATTTCAGCTTTTATTTCTTTCATCACATTCCCAGTGGGTCAGAAGTTTACATACACTCAATTAGTATTTGGTAGCATTGCCTTTAAATTGTTTAATTTGGGTCAAATGTTTCAGTTAGTGTTCCACAAGCTTCCCACAATAAGTTGGGTGAATTTTGGCCAATTCCTCCTGACAGAGCTGGTGTAACTGAGTCAGATTTGTAGGCCTCCTTGCTCGCACACGCATTTTCAGTTCTGCCCACACATTTTCTATAGGATTGAGGTCAGGGCTTTGTGATGGCCACTCCAATACCTTGACTTTGTTGTCCTTAAGCCATTTTGCCACAACTTTGGAAGTATGCTTGGGGTCATTGTCCACTTGGAAGACCCATTTGCGACCAAGCTTTAACTTCCTGACTGATGTCTTGAGATGTTGCTTCAATATATCCATGTAATTTTCATTCCTCGTGATGCCATCTAGTTTGTGAAGTGCACCAGTCCCTTCTGCAGCAAAGCACCCCCACAACATGATTCTGCCACCCCTGTGCTTCATGGTTGGGATGCTGTTCTTCGGCTTGTAAGCATCCCCCTTTTTCTTCTTAACATAACAATGGTCATTATGGGTAAATAGTTATATTCTTGTTTTATCAGACCAGAGGACATTTCTCTAAAAAGTATGATCTTTGTCCCCATGTGCAGTTGCAAACCGTAGTCTGTCTTTTTATGGCGGTTTTTGAGCAGTGGCTTCTTCCTTGCTGAGCAGCCTTTCAGGTTATGTCGATATAGGACTCGTTTTACAGTGGCTACAGTGGCTTTGTATAGGTTTCCTCCAGCATCTTCACATGGTGTTCTGGGATTGATTTGCACTTTTCACACCAAAGTACATTAATCTCTAGGAGACAGAACGCGTCTCCTTCCTGAGCGGTATGACTGCGTGGTCCCATGGTGTTTATACTAGCGTACTATTGTTTGTACAGATGAACGTGGTACCTTCAGGCTTTTCGAAATTGCCTCCAAGGATGAACCAGACTTGTGGAGGTCTACAATTGTTTTTCTGAGGTCTTGGCTGATTTATTTTTATTTTCCCATGATGTCAAGCAAAGAGGCACTGAGTTTGAAGGTAGGCCTTGAAATACATCCACAGGTACACCTCCAATTGACTCAAATTATGTCAATTAACCTATCAGAAGCTCCTAAAACCATGACATCTTTTTCTGGAATTATCCAAGCTGTTTAAAGGGACAGTCAACTTAGTGTATGTAAACTTCTGACCCACTGGAATTGTGTTACAGTGAATTATAGTGAAATAATCTGTCTATAAACAATTGTTGGAAAAATGCTTGTGTCATGCACAAAGTAGATGTCCTAACCGACTTGCCAAAACTATAGTTTGTTTACAAGAAATTTGTGGAGTGGTTGAAAAACGAGTTTTAATGGCTCCAACCTCAGTATATGTAAACTTCCGACTTCAACTGTAGATAGTGTGGTCTACAGCTTATCATAAGGTACTCTACCTCAGGTGAGCAATACCTCGAGACTTCTTTAATATTAGACATCGCGCACCAGCTGGTATTGACAAATAGACACTCGCCCCCACCCCTTGTCTTACCAGACATAGCTTCTCTGTTCTGCCGGTGCATGGAAAATCCCACCAGCTCTATATTATCCATGTCGTCGTTCAGCCACGACTCAGTGAAAGATAAGATATTACAGTTTTTAATGTCCCGTTGGTAGGATAATCTTGATCGTAGGTCATCGATTTTATTTTCCAATGATTGCACGTTGGCCAATAGAATAGATGACAGTGGGAGTTTACTCACTCGCCTACGAATACTCAGAAGGCAGCCCGCCCTCTGCCCCCTTTTTCTCCATCTTTTCTTCATGCAAATGACAGGGATTTGGGCCTGTTCCCGGTAAAGCAGTATATCCTTTGCGTCGAAGTTTCTTCCAGTTCGAGGTGAGTAATCGCTGTTCTGATGTCCAGAAGTTAGCCACCCACTCCAGCGCCATTGTTGTTTGGGTGTCAAGTTTTGATTTAGCTGACACATTTCTAATTGAGCTATAGAAGGGAGGAGATTCTTCCCAGTCATGAGTTGAGGTTAGTGAGGATTCCCTGGGAGATGCCCGGTCTGGGTTTTGCGGGTGACACAGATGTGTCTTGTGATGAGAATCGGGAGCTTGAAGAAGTCAATTTGGTGGAAAATCCAGATCAGGGTTGCCAGGGTTGGGAAACTACAGTCTTCGGGAGCCGGAGTGGTGTCACACTTTTCCTCAATCCCTAGCAAACAGAGTTGATTTAACGTATTCCATTCTAAACTGAAGATCATTATCACTTGATTATTGGAGTCAGGTGTGTTAGCTGGAGTTGAGGCAAAACTGTGCCACCAATCAGGCCCCCCGAGGACTGGAGTTGCCCATCCCTGAGCCAGATCCAGCGATTTTGTTGAGTGCACAGGGCTGGAGGAAAAAGGCGTTGGGGAACGTGTATTGTGTCCCTAGTGAGTTTGCTGCAGTCGTGGTCGATGTTCACTTGTCGCAGGTGATGATTGTTCCAAGTCTCACATCGCTGGCTACATCAGATGGTGCTTAGTGCTTGTGACCATAGGACGAGTGAATGGACTTGTTCTCTCAGTTTTAAACCAGAGGGATTACAGGCTATCCCTTGGTTTGATCAAGTCAGATACTTTTGGCAGGAAGAAATTACCTGAGCGCAGAGCAGTGAATTTGATGGTTTGGGGTTTTGACTGGTTTACGGTTTTGAGAATGACCTTATCTCAGAGTAGAGGGTTTCTGTAGTCAGGTTGTGTAACTGCAGCTTTAGTGTTTATGTTGGACATATTGTCTCTTCAGGTAAGGAAGTTTTATAGAAATTCAGAAAAAAAGATATGTGACTGTGATGTTTATTATTTTATTTTCTTGTTGGGGGAGGTGTTATGGAATAGGTTAGGTAGTTTAGTGAACTTTGTTTATGCCCATTTAGCATCGTTCACACTCTTAAGCCATACCAAAAGTATGTGCTCTTCGCACATCTCATTCCAAAATCATTGGCATTAATATGGAATTGGTCCCCACTTTGCTGCTATAACAGCCTCCACTCTTCTGGTAAGGCTTTCCACTACGTTGGAACATTGCTGCGGGAACTTGCTTCCATTCAGCCACAAGAGCATTAGTGAGGCCGGGCACTGATGTTGGGCGATTAGGCCTGGCTCGCAATCAGCGTTCCAAATCATCCCAAAAGGTGTTCGATGGGGTTGAGGTTAGGGCTCCGTGCAGTCCAGTCAAGTTCTTTCACACCGATCGCAACAAACCATTTCTGCATGGACCTCACTTTGTGCACTGGGGCATGTCATGCCGAAACAGGAAAGGGCCTTCCCCAAACTGTTGCCACAAAGTTGGAAGCACAGAATTGTCTAGAATGTCGTATGCTGCAGCATTAAGATTTTCCTTCAATGGAACTAAGGGGCCTAGCCTGAACAATGAAAAACAGCCCCAGACAATTATCCCTCCTCTACCAAACTTTACAGTTGGCACTATGCATTGGGGCAGGTAGCGTTATCCTGGCATCCACCAAACCCAGATGAGTCCGTCGGAATGCCAGATGGTGAAGCGTGATTCATCACTCCAGAAAACGTGTTTGCACTGCTCCAGAGTCCAAAGGCGGCGAGCTTTACACCACTCCAGCCGGTGCTTGGCATTGCACATGGTAATCCTAGAAGTTTCCACTTCACAATAACAGCACTTACAGTTGACCAGGCCAGCTCTAGCGGGGCAGAAATTTGACAAATTGACTTGTTTAGAAAGGTGGCATCCTATAACGGTGCCACGTTGAAAGTTACTGAGCTCTCAGTAAGGCCATTCGACTGCCAGTGTTTGTCTATGGAGATTGCATGGCAGTGTGCTCGATTTTATACACCTGTCAGCAACGGGTGTGGCTGAAATAGCCGAATCCTCAAATTTGAAGGGGTGTCTACATACTTTTGTATATATAGTGTATTAGCAATTATATTTATTTATATTATATTTTGATTCTTACAGTAAGTATATTTTAAACCAAATACTTTCAGACTTTTGCTGAAGTAGTATT
Organism: Salmo trutta; assembly: GCF_901001165.1. Taxonomy (NCBI): domain Eukaryota; kingdom Metazoa; phylum Chordata; class Actinopteri; order Salmoniformes; family Salmonidae; genus Salmo; species Salmo trutta. The sequence goes on along the minus strand of NC_042964.1, from coordinate 22,678,604 downwards.
TTTCTGGGTGACTTTCACTTTAAATTGAGTCATTTTCTATTAAGGTATCTTTACTTTTACTCAAGTATGACAATTGGTGGGCGCATACACTGATTTCTCACATAAATGCATACATTCATTCAGAATGTGACAAAGCGAGTGCAACAACATCCATAGGCTAGTTATTGGGTTCATAACAATAGCTATGTGCTGTGCTTAAAACAACATTGCACAAGGAAACTGAACATGATACATGGAAGCACTGCAATACGAGGCTCTGCACTGCATCTATATGTTGTTGTTTTGTGGTTGTTTTTGCTGTTGTAACTATGATGTATAGTAGAAGTAGAAGATCTGGTGTCTTATTCATGTTTTGAGTAGTTAGTCAAATGAGCAACTGATGTGTTGTTGTTGTTGTTCCCAATACTGTGTGTGTATGAATAAGCTTATCTCTGTGTGTGAATGTGTGTCAGTAAAAAATCGGTTTGGTTTTGAACAAGTATGCCTAGGGCCCTATAACATTTTTTTAAATATTTTTTTGCCTGATTAAGTTTTTCCCAAATTCCTTTTTCTCCGTTTTGTTTTCTAGGTTTTGGTTTCCCCTGGGTTTTTTCCAGGTTTCTCACTCTCAGAATCACACTTTCTTAATAGAAAGACAACTCAATTGGATGTTCTAAGTCCAAAACAATGCTTAAACCACATCAGGAGACCACTTTTGAGGTCTGGGATTTTTTTTTTAATTGACATTTTTGGGGTTTAGTTAACCTTTAATTCCTGTGTACACCTAGCAAGGCTGTTGTTTGGTCGTGTTTTTTGCACACATGTGATGGTAAAAAAAAGCCTTTCCATCTAACAGAATTCTTTTCATTAGCATCTTCGCTAATAGCTACACAAAGTGGTAGCCGTTAGCGCACCGCACATACACAGAGAGGGAATTCTTGTTGGCTCTTCAGAAAGTTGCAGGAAATACGAATCACTGATGCATACTAATACATTTGCCCAAGTTTATCATAAGACATGAACAGATCATTCATTTTCAATACATTTAATTGATTCCCTACTATTTAGTACACATTTTTTAATATTGTTAAACTCCGTTTTAATGTCTGGATTCCGTGAGTCCGTCCACGTTTTCCTCAACGCAGATTTTATAGGGCCCTAGTATACCTTTGAGAAAAGGCAAACAGAGAGCGAAAAAGCAGAGACCGAGAGAAAGAAAGGATAACATTTCTAAAGGAAAATAATGAGCAACTCGAGCCACCATGGAGATAACAAGAGGTGCCAAAGCTCTCCTAGTTGTTTTTCTTTCCTCTCCCCTCTCACTCCCAACTTTTTCTCTTAACTCTTTACACAGTTTTTTTCCTGTTTTTTTTCTGAGACCATAATGGTGCACCTGTTCATGAATATCACTCAGTAGTTTACAGTGATTAAAATCAGGGCTAACCACTGTGCTACAATAATACACACTCAAACACTTGCACACACACACACACACACCTACGCCCAACGCACACACACAAATTTGGCCTTCAAGCTAGGGGATATCGCTAGGCAAGAGCTGATCAAGATATGACCAGTAACTGTAGGAGGCCACCGTGGAGCTACAAGATGTCTTGGCTGCATTCAGTTTTCAACGAGGAGGTCAGCAAAGCCAACATTAATCCAACGCCTACCTGCTGTGTGAATGGCAAACTTGAATCTAAAACAATAAAACAATATGAATCATACCTTAAACATCTCTACAAATCAAATGCACATCAGAGTTGTATAATGTTATTCGGTTATTAGTGACGAAGTCAAAGACACCAAGTCCAATATCAACCATGCACCTGTAGTGTAAACCACAACTTCAATCAGTTATCTACCAATCAACTGAATCTTACATCAGACAGTGGCATCACAACAACATTTCAGAAATGCTCAACTGCAATGGGTTATCTGTTATCTACAGTACTGCCAGGTCTTGTTAGTTATTGACTGGCAGTGGTGTGTATTCATGGATGCTAAGGGAAGCCAGGCTTCCCCCAAAAATGTACCAAGAAATAAAGAAAAAAAACTATTAAATAATGTATCTTTCGTCTCTCTGTATTTCATAATTTGTCTTCAATTTGCAAGAGGCTGAATGAATCTCACCGGAGAAAGCATCCGAGCGAGCGAAACAGCACCCTTCTGTCTCCGTATGTGTAGGCCACCTATTTGATGCTGTCTGATCAAAAAGAGTTTGACATTGCTGCTGCCCGTAGCACTGAATGCAAGGGAAGCCAGCAAGCATTTGGCCTACCTTGATAAAAAATGTATAAAATAATAGCCAGTCAGCGTTGAGCTAGTGAGTCAGTGCGCTCAACTGTGAATGGTCCTTGCACACCAAAAAAAAGTGTCAAGGGAAGCCAGTTTGGATTTGGCTTCAATCACATCACATCGAGAACAATACGTCATTGACAGAAACAACTTGAATTGTTGCATCTCGTTCTGTTGTTGTCCTCCGGTGGCTAGCTAGCTAAAATTGTCCCATGCCTAGATTAGCCATGGATGGAGATAGGGATTTGGACTTGTGGTTTTACTTAATTCTCTGTACTGGCCAATGATTAGAACAGCGATTCTAATCCAACCATAAATTCCTACATTGTGGCCCTGGCCTGAGAGGATGGAAGTTCCATATGTAGCTAGATGTAGAAGGCATTCTACATTGTAGAATAATAGTGAAGACATCACAACTATGAAATAACACATATGGAATCATGTAGTTACCAAAAAAGTGTTACACAAAACAAAATATATTTCATATTTGAGATTCTTCAAATAGACACCCTTTGCCTTGATGACAGCTTTGCACACTCTTGGCATTCTCTCAACCAGCTTCATGAGGTAGTCACCTGGAATGCATTTCAATTAACAGGTGTGCCTTGTTAAAAGTTAACTTGTGGAATTTCTTTCCTTCTCAATGGGTTTGAGCCAATCAGTTGTATTGTAACAAGGTGTGTGTGTGTGTGTGTGTGTGTGGGGGGGGGGGGGGGGGGGGGGGGGGGTGTAAAGAACATAGCCTTGTTTGATAAGTCCAAGTCCATATTATGGCAAGAACAGCTCAAATAAGCAAAGAGAAATGACAGTCAATCATTACTTTAAGAAATGAAGCTCAGTCAATACGGAACATTTCAAGAACTTTGAAAGTTTCTTCAAGGTGCAGTTGCAAAAACCACCAGGCACTGTGATGAAACTGGCTCTCATGAGTACCACCACAGGAATAGAAGACCCAGAGTTACTTCTGCTGCAGAGGATAAGTTCATTAGAGTTACCAGCCTCAGAAATTGCAGTCCAAATAAATGCTTCACAGAGTTCAAGTAACAGACACATCTCAACATCAAATGTACAGAGGAGTCTGTGTGAATCAGGCCTTCATGGTTGAATTGCTGCAAAGAAACTACTAAAGGACACCAATAAGAAGAAGAGACTTGCTTGGGCCAAGAAACACGAGCAATGGACATTAGACCGGTGGAAATGTGTCCTTTGGTCTGATTCCAACTGCTGTGTTTTTGTGAGACGTGGTGTGGGTGAACGGATGATCTCCGCATGTGTATTTCCCACCGTGAAGCATGGAGGCGGAGGTGTTATGGTGTAGGGGTGCTTTGCTGTTGACACTGTCTGTGATTTATTTAGAATTCAAGGCACACTTAACCACAGCATTCTGCAGCGATACGCCATCCCATCTGGTTTGGTCTTAGTGGGACTATCATTTGTTTTTCAACAGGACAATGACCCAACACACCTCCATGCTGTGTAAGGGCTATTTAACCAAGAAGGAGAGTGATGGAGTGCTGAATCATATGACCTGGCCTCCACAATCCCCCGACATTAACCAAATTGAGATGGTTTGGGATGAGTCAGACCGCAGAGTGAAGGAAAAGCATCCAACAAGTGCTCAGCATATGCGAGAACTCCTTCAAGACTGTTGGAAAAGCATTCCAAGTGAAGCTGGTTGAGAGAATGACAAGAGTCTGCAAAACTGTCATCAAGGCAAAGGGTGGCTTTTTGAAGAATCTCAAATATAAAATATATTTTGATTTGTTCAACACTTTTTTGGTTACTACATGATTCCAATATGATTCCATATGTGTTATTTCATAGTTTTGATGTCTTCACTATTATTCTACAATGTAGAAAATGGTAAAAATAAAGAAAATGTTTGACCGGTAGTGTATGTGTGTGTGTGTGTGTGTGTGTGTTAGAGGTCGACCGATCAATCGGAATGGCTGAATAATTAGGGCCGATTTCAAGCTTTCATAACAATCAGTAATTGGCATTTTTGGACACCGATTGTGGCCGATTACATTGCATTCCACGAGGAGACTGCGTGGCAGGCTGACTACCTGTTACGCGAGTGCAGCAAGAAGCCAAGGTAAGTTGCAAGCTAACATTAAACTTATCTTATAAAAAACAATCAATCTTAACATAATCACTAGTTAACTACACATGGTTGATGATATTACTAGTGTATCTAGCTTGTCTTGCGTTGCATATAATCAATGCGGTGCCTGTTAATTTCTCATCGAATCACAGCCTACTTCGCCAAATGGGTGATGATTTACCAAAAGCACATTCGCAAAAAAAAGCACTGTCGTTGCACCAATGTGTACCTAACCATAAACATCAACGCCTTTCTTAAAATCAATACACAAGTATATATTTTTAAACCTGCATATTTAGTTAATATTGCCTGCTAACATGAATTTCATTTAACTAGGGAAATTGTGTCACTTCTCTTGCGTTCCGTGCAAGCAGTCAGGGAATATGCAGCAGTTTGGGCCGCATGTCTCGTTGCGAACTGTGTGAAGACCATTTATTCCTAACAAAGACCATAATTAATTTTCCAGAATTGTACATAATTATGACATAACATTGAAGGTTGTGCAATGTAACAGCAATATTTAGACTTAGGGATGCCACCCGTTAGACAAAATATGGAGCGGTTCCGTATTTCACTGAAAGAATAAACGTTTTGTTTTCGAAATGATAGTTTCCGGATTTGACCATATTAATGACCTAAGGCTCGTATTAAGTCTATGATTTGATATTTGATAGAGCAGTCTGACTGAGCGGTGGTAGGCAGCAGCAGGCTCGTAAGCATTCATTCAAACAGCACTTTTGTGCGTTTGCCACCAGCTCTTGAGCATTGAGCTGTTTATGACTTCAAGCCTATCAACTCCCGAGATTAGGCTGGTGTAACCGATGTGAAATGGCTAGCTAGTTAGCGAGGTGCGCGCTAATAGCGTTTCAATCGGTGACGTCACTCGCTCTGAGACCTTGAAGTAGTTGTTCCCCTTGCTCTGCAAGGGCCACGGCTTTTGTGGAGCGATGGGTAACAATGCTTCGAGGGTGGCTATTTTCAATGTGTTCCTGGTTCGAGCCCAGGTAGGGGCGAGGAGAGGGACGGAAGCTATAGTTTTACACTGGCAATACTATAGTGCCTATAAGAACATCCAATAGTCAAAGGTATATGAAATACAAATGGTATAGAGAGAAATAGTCCTATAATTCCTATAATAACTACAACCTAAAACTTCTTGCCTGGGAATATTGAAGACTCATGTTAAAAGGAACCACTAGCTTTCATATGTTCTCATCTTCTGAGCAAGGAACTTAAACGTTAGCATTTTTACATGGCACATATTGCACTTTTACTTTCTACTACAACACTTTGTTTTTGCACTATTTAAACCAAATTAAACATGTTTCCTTATTTATTTGAGGCTAAATTGATTTTATTGATGTATTATATTATGTTAAAATAAAAGTGTTCATTCACTATTGTTGTAATTGTCATTATTACAAACAAATAAATACATTTAAAAAATCGTCTGATTAATCGGTATCGTTTTTTTTGGTCCTCCAATAATCGGTATCGGCATTGAAAAATCCTAATCGGTCGACCTCTAGTGTGTGTGCGCGTGTAAGTAGAAAACCATGTGACCGGTAGTGCACACACACACACACACACACACACACACACACACACACACACACACACACACACACACACACACACACAGAGAGAGAGAGAGAGAGAGAGAGAGAGAGAGAAATCAGAACCATGGTCAAATCATATGTAGCTTACGTTGATTGGATTAAATCGCTTTTGGTATCTTTCAGTTGTCACTGTATTAGACTAAGTGTAGGTGATTTGAAGATGTTGAAATGTTGAAGTTGCACCACTACTGTTGACTGTACAGGAAAAGCATTCAATTACAGAGAGCTGTGATTATGGACTGCTAGTACAGTAGCCTATGACAGGGCTGATGGGAAAGAAATTAGACTTGACTTTATCCTTTTGATCCCCTTTGGGAGGATGGGGCTTTAGCTTAGTGGGCTAACACAGTCTTGTGGTGGGCAGAAGACCTGGGTTCAATTCCCTGTTTGTTACAGGAGTATAGGGCATCCACCATACAGGTGACATGCAGAGACAATAAAAAGAGAGTAAATCTGGACATCTAAACCAGATAGCATTAAAGAGTAGCAAATAGTGAGTACTAAGACATTAACCTTGTTTCCAAGACCAAATGTGGAACATATTACTGTTTTCTGATTAAGATGGAGTCTCCCTTTCCCAAAGTCACTTTGCATTACTGTCTGTTGACTAGCAGATGTACCAACAAAACCCATTTTACTTCCAGATATATTTGAAAATGCGTTAGTTCAAAGCGTTGGAGTACTGAGTTGTTGTTGTGTTGTTCTGGATGGAAAAAATCTACATTCACGTTGTTAATTCAAGCAGACGTGTGCGCCAGTGTGTGCACATGCCAGCTTGTGTATGTGTGTCTGTGTGTATGTGTGTAGTCATGGACACCAATTGCCAGTAAAGCCTCTAAATTAACAACTAATGAAAATGAAAAGGAGATATGCATGTACACAACAACATATTGTGTGGCCTGACTGAATAGCCATAACAGATACAGTAACTGATGGATGTTATTACAGTAGCCTATGCTGTATTGTAAATCACCATATTTGGGCCTCCTGAGTGGTGCAGTGGTCTAAGGCACTGCATTGCAGTGCTAGCTGTGCCACTAGAGATCCTGGTTCGAGTCCAGGCGCAGCCGGCCGCGACCAGGAGACCCATGGGGCGGCACACAATTGGCCCAGTGTCGTTGTCTGGATTAGGGGAGTGTTTGGCCGTCAGGGATGTTCTTGTACTATCGCGCACTAGTGATTGGTGTGACTGGCTTCTGGGTTAAGCGGGCGTTGTGTCAAAAAGCAGTGCGGCTTGGCTGATTGTGTTTCGGAGGATACATGGCTCTCGACCTTTGCCTGTCCCGAGTCCGAATATTGCAGCAATGGGACAAGACTGTAACTACCAATTGGATATATTTTTTTAATAATAATTAAATTATATTAAAAAATTAAATCATCATAGTTACATTTTGATGGTATTTTCTAAGTATCCCTGCAAATTAATACGGTACTGGTAGTGACCCTGTATATAGCATACATTCTCGTGTGTTTTTATTTGTTGTGTGTTTGTATTTTATCTTATTTTCTTAACTTTGATATTGAATATTGCATTGTTGGGAAAGAGCTTGCAAGTAAGCATTTCACTGTACTTTTTACACCTGCTGTATCCTGTGCATGTGACAAATAACCTTTGATTTGAAAATGGAATAAATCGCTTGTTGAGACTGGGTTGCAAAACATGAGTCAGTATGAGTTGTGAAAGAGATGATTTATACATTTGGGGATCTAAAATGGATCCACCCACACACTAAAAAAACAATGCATATCTTACAGCACTTCCACACACCCCCACACTCTGCCCCTCACACACACACACATATCTGAGGGCTCCCCACCGAAACACCATAAGCTACCACCCTACCACCCATAGCTAAATAGACCCAGCGATAGAAACATGAATGAGGGAGGGAAGCACAGAGGGTTTTGATGGTTATAAATATGGTTGTGCTGAGCAGTGATGTGTGTGTGTGTGTGAGGGCGGTGTGGGAACAGACAGAGTATTGTTTTGCCTGGCCTATCTGTGTCTGGCCCTGAGCCACAGCTAAAAGAGACATGCTGTACTGTACATGGATAGAGACTGACAACTCACTGATACAGTCAACAACACAGCTAGAGAGACATACTGTCGAACTGCATTCATACAGTCAACAACACAGCAAGAAAGACATATTGTAGAACTGCATTTATATAGTCAACAACACAGCTGGAGAGACACTGTAAAACTGCACTCATACAGTCAACAACACAGCTGGAGTAACATACTGTAAAACTGCATTGATACAGTCAACACAGCTAAAGGAGGGACATATTGTACATGGATACTGACAGCTCACTGACAGCAACCACACAAACACAGTCAACACAGCTATAGTCAACTCACTGACACAGTCAACACAGCTATAAGAACACAATCAACTCACTATCACAGTCAACACAGCTAAAAGAAACAGCTAAAGGAGGGGCATATTGTACAATGACAACACAGTCAACTCGATGACACAGTCCACACTGCTAAAAGAACATAATCAACTCAATAGCACAGCCAACACAACTAAAAGAGGGACAGGCTGTATACTGACACACACAGTCAACTCACTGACACAGTCAACAATAGAGCTAAAGAAGCGACAGTGCATTATTTTCGACCATGTAGCGAATAGGGTACCATTGCGGAATACTACACTGTTCAGTGACAACCGGGTCAACTCACTGCCACATTCAGCAAAGCAAAAGGAGACACACTGCACCCTTACATAGTGAAGATACTCAAGGAGACACATACAATAACACAGTCAACACAACACCATTCCAAATACCATGATCAGCATAAGAATAGACACATTCCCCATTAGTGGTAACTGGAGATATCAGTTGTGGGCTTGGTAGAGATTCCCAATGCCTCAGCGTCCAATAATAGCAGGGTAGACCTACACAACCTACTTAAAATATGGACCTTCAGCACCCCACCCACCAACTGCTTGGAATGACAATAACTCAATATTTATATGATAAATATGTTTACAACTAGGTGTGTGTGTTGTGTGTGCGGTAAGCTATTTGCTGTAGCCTACATATCTGAGATGTTTGAAATGTACCGAAAACAACATGAACGTCGATGAGTCGACATGCAGCGCGAGCTGTGCGACACACCTCCGTTTGACATTGACACACATTTCCCCCGTGGCGCGCACGCACCAACAGCCTCGCAGCCTAGGGTCGATCCCCATCCCCCAGCCCGAGACACACACCAATTCAAACGCATAAGCTATATCAATATGACTTGAACACCGTTACAAGCCTATAGATTTACATTTTGGCCAACATTTTGAAATTAAAAAAACAAGAGCGTCTGGTTGGAATATGAGGAAGGGGTTAAGGCGGGCGGGGGCATATAGTAGTCTAATGTCCCTTCAGAGTTCAAGTTCATGTTTATTTTGTGTAATTCAATCAATGTCAGTATTCGGAAACAAGCTTCCCGTGGTTTCTGTCTGGTTTTATCGGGTTTTCTGTTCTGTCTGGGGAGTGAAAACTATGAACAAAGACCATGAATTGCAGCACCACAGGAACACACTCTCTTACACACACCACAAAATGGCTTTAACCTATTAACCGTCGTGAAAATATGATTTTTTTATGCCTCTCCCATTGTTAGTGATGATAGAGAGCGTCTGCTAAACCATTTCTTTCTTGTTTTTTAAACTACTTATGCTTTGGGGGGGATTATTTGTGTATTAGTATTGCACTGTTAGACACTTACTGCACAGATGGAGCTTGAAACATAAGCATTTCGCTGCACTTACTTTAACATCTGCTAATCTGTGTAAACGACAAATTAACTTTGATTTGACCAGACACTGCAATGTTTAGTAGACTAGACAAGTGCATGGTTCGACTCAGCTGGGTAAAGATTGGGGTCACAACTCAAATTATCATAACAAACTGTAACATTCTCACCATGTACGCTTTTGCAGAATTGAAAAAATGCATCTACATCTGAATTTGGTGAATAAGTTGCATGACGTTCTCGCTTTGTCCAATCTTGTCCTAAATGGGTTGTTTTTTACTTGCATTGCTGCACGATTGCTGATATGTTATTTGAACATTAAGACAAAATACTTGCCTAAAATAACATGAGAAAAAAATACACCAACAGACAATGTTATTAACATCTATTACATGTAATAAAATAGGCTACTTACCCTAAGTCAACAAAAATGCTCAGACAAAATAATGACTTATTTAAAAATATATGCAAATGACACAACTCCTGTCTCTTCTTTAGTTATTTCTTATTTTTCACACTTGCACCTCGTCGGAAGCTCCCGACAGTCTTTCTTGATATTTCACTTTCATCCGCGTTTATTTTTCGCTGATCGTGTTTTTTTTACAGTCCTTTCTCCAGTAGGACTTAAAATCCTACAAAAAATATGGACCCGTCAATCAAGCGACAAGTTACTTTACTATGATTTTAGGGGAGGACAGCTATGTTTGTTATCAGACATATCAGTTAGGCTGCCAATATTTAGAATATATTTAAATAAAAGCTTCAAACTGCAAGACTGTATCCTAAACTGATAACTACAACGGTTATCTAACGACTAAATGGCGATGTGATATTGGCGAAAACTCTTCGTCTCACCCTCGGCTCCCCCTCTCTCGGTTATGGTAGGCACCCGTCGTTGAAATTACTTGTGGAACGGAACGCGAACGCATTCCAAGGTTCTGGTTAGTGATGGGCATTTCGGATCTTTTCAGTGAGCCGGCTCGTTCGTCTTAGCTCAACAAACAGAGCCGGCTCTTTTGGCTCCCAAACGGCTCTTTAATGCAATCTGAACAGCATAATAGAATATTGCACCATATCAAAGAAAAATAAATAACAATTTCCAAAACTGCACCATCCCACAAATTGAAATAAATGTAAAAAAGAAGGATGCTATTACACATGTGTATTTAAAGTATAACTTTTTTAATGTATATAAGCAAAGTGCACATAAATGTAACAATTCAAAATTAATACAATCTGAACAACATAATAATAGAATATTGCACCATATCAAAGAAAAATAAATAACAATGTGCAAAACTGCAGCATCCCACTTAAAACATTAAACTGGTCCCTCTTTTCTCTCTCTTCTTTATTGCCATGTTATAACCAGCAGCACACAGCAATGCTGACCATATTTTGCTTTTATGAGAGATTTGCATTCAGAAATGCAAGCTGCCTCACTTTCGAGGGGCTGATGCAATTTCTTCTCTCAGTAATTATTTGTCCCGTTTTCAAGAAGACCCTCTCAGAGGGAACGGATGTGGCCACAATGCAGAGTCTCCCTGTTATGACTTTAGTAAGCCGTGGGTAGACAGAGGCCTTGTTCTTCCACCAGCTCAGAGGAGGGGCTCCTCCAAATAGGATCGGACCTCCATTATGGCATCTGCTGAGGGATTCCTTTGTTCTGCATCCCCAGTTGCTCTCCTCTCGAACGAGCCGTCAAACAGCATCCAAACAGCAGATGTTTGTGGCACTACTGCTGGTGCTTCTGCTCCATCTGATCCCTCGTCTTCCTGTTACCCTGGTGCCTGAGCTAGCTGACTGCTGGGGCTGTCCCTCCCTGCTGCTGAGGTTATTCTTTGAAGAGCCTCATCAATTGCTCTGGCATCACTGAAGGCTAACTTCTTAAACCTGGGGTCAAGTGCAGCGGTTTCTGATAGCACGTGATTATATTCCATTCTGTGGAACTTTCTGTCCATTGATGAACATAGGGTGTCCATCAACTCTGTCACATGTCCTGTGGTTACATTTGCTTCTCTCTGGCGGCTGGCTGTGATTCGCAGCAGACCCTTAAACCATGAGTATCATTTTTGAGGCTGTTCACATAGCTGAAAAGACAGAACAGTAACTTATTAGTTCAGGTTCATGTTTTGTCTACTGATACTACATTCTCATCTACTGCTCATATACATATATAATACTGGATTAAATAATGATGTAGTAATAACTGCTTACTGTACCTCTCTCCACTGATCTCCACAGTGACCTGCTCAAAGGGTTCCAGGACTCTGCACACCTCCTCCACACACCTCCCATTCCTCTTGGGTCAGAGCATCAACAGGTGCATTGACAATGGTCAGGGTAGAGATGATGGCATCCTTTGACTCAAGAAACCGCTTCAACAAATAAAATGTTGAATTCCACAGTGCAGTCTTGTTTAGGCCTCAGCTCAGTCATCCTCATCTGGCGTTGTGTAGACTTTAGTTTTTCAGCACCTACTGTGCTCCTGTGGAAGTATTCCACAGCTGCTTTCACTTTGTCCACAGTGGGCATCTCTTACAATCAGGTTGATTGTGTGGGCAAGACATGGATGATGGGTTCATTTTAACATTTTCATGGCTTTGGTTATGTTAGCTGCATTGTCGCCAACACAACAGACCACTTTTCCATCTACTTGCCATTCTCTGGCCACTCTCAACAGTTCCTCTGCCAAGTTCTCTGAGGTGTGTCTGTCGCTGAACTCAAAGCAGTCCAGGAGACAGCTAGACATCGAAAAATCTTCAATGAAGTACCTGTAACTGACATGTAAGAAGTGGTTAACCTTGATGTCCAGCAGTCAGTGGTAAGGCAAACAGCAGTAGCTTTTTGGACTCCACACTGAAAACTGTGTGCTCTCGTACAGTTATGGAATAAGTGATTTTGAAAGGGTTTTCCTTCTTGGAATTGTGTACGTTGGATTTAAACTATTGCTATCATTTCTAAAACCTCTGTCCTCCACGATCAAAAATGTCTGCAAATCGGTGGCAATCATTTTAGCCAATGCAATATCAATTTGGCCTTGTTTTGCTACAGACATTGGCATAAACTGGTCCATAGAAGACTGCGTTGCTGTGGGTCGCGGAGTAGGCCTACTTGACTAAGTGGATACATCTCCACGTGTGGAGGTGCTGGCTCCACCACTATCACTAGCAGGCCCGCTAGTTTCTCAAAGCTCCGCTACAGCTAGCTTCACAGTTGGGTGCACAGTTCGCATATGCCGGTGTAGGTTGTGCGTAGAACTGGTTTTATATGAGATTTTGTTTTGGCAAATTCTACACTGTGCTCTAACATTGTCTACATTGTTAAAATGCATCCAAATACTACTGTGCTTCTGACTCATTTTCCAGTTGTTGTTTTCACAGCTGTCCTTCCTCTCTCTCCTCGGCTGCTAAGTGTGTGACTGTGAGTGAGTTGGCTCAGCCCTCCCTGTAACAGCCGTCAAAGGGAGTAGACCAAGGCGCAGCGGGTTGAGTGCTCATTTTAACGTTTATTTTAATAAATTTGAACACGTAACAAAAACAAGAAAACGAATGACAGCTAAACAGTTTTGCAGGCTAACCCTAGCCGTGCAAAAACAACTTCCCACAAGGGACATGTGAAAACAGGGCTACCTAAGTATGACTCCCAATCAGCAACAACGATGTACAGCTGTTCCTGATTGAGAGCCATACCAGGCCAACACAAAGAAATGCACAACATAGACAGAGCATAGAACTAAAATACATAGAACATAACCAACAACCCCAGAATACTCTAAACAAACAACCCTCTACATAAACACACATCCCAACAAACCCCGAACCACATAAAACAAACACCCCCCTGTCACGTTCTGACCAAACTACAATAACAAATAACCCCCTTTACTGGTCAGGAGGTGACACTCCCTCATGCATCTTTGGTTCATTGGTTGACACTGCGTGTCTGATTGACAGGAACAACAGGTGAGGCTGTTAGTCTGAGCAGACAGTCAGAACGAATGTGTGTGCGCTTGAACGTTTAGGCCTAAATTATTTTATTTATTTTTTGTTCTTTGAATTAGTTAATTCTATTAATTTAAATCTTTTGAATATTCATATCTTAATTTTTTAAATAGTTTTATAAATAGATTCGGTCACGTCCTGACCATGGTAAGCTGTTATTTTCTATGGTAGAGTAGGTCAGGACGTGATAGGGGGGTTTATTCTATGTGTTCTATTTCTATGTTCTTAGGTTCTAGTTTTTGTATTTCTATGTTGGTTTGTTTGGGATGATCTCCAATTAGAGGCAGCTGGTCCTCGTTGTCTCTAATTGGAGATCATACTTAAGTAGGGCAGTTTCTTCCTGGGTTTTGTGGGTGATTCTTTTTGAGTAGTGTTTGTTTCTCCTCTGCGTCACGGTTTGTTGTTTTGTCTATTCAGTTTATTTATGTATTGCATAGTTTCACAGAGTAAATAAAATGTGGAACGACACACACGGTGCACTTTGGTCCACTTCTTCCTATGACAACCATGTCAGATTCGGGCTCTTCTGATATGCGGGCCGGCTCCTAATGTTCACTTACAAGAGCCGGGTCTTAGAGCCGACTCGTTCGCGAACGGCCCATCACTATTACAGATGCAGATATGTTGAGGGGAAAAGCAGCGTGCTATTTGGGGATGTGCCAAAGGATACACACCTTAAGTAAAACAGAGAAAGAAAGGCAAAGGATTTCGGGAAGGATGTCAAGGGATACCCGGTTGGAAAGCAAGACTGTAAAGACCAACGCCGGACAGGAGAAGCAGGTACGGGGAGTCAAACATTTATTCAGGTGCGGACATAGAACACGACAGGCACAGCATCAGCACACGGGAAAACAAGAACATATGACAAACAATCCCGAAGCAGGGAACAGAGCTAGGAAACAGACAGATATAGGGAAGGTAATTATCATTGGACGTGAGTCCAATGAGCGCTGACGCGAGTGACGGGGAAAGGCAGGTGTGCGTACTGAAGGTGGCTTGAGTACGTAATGTTGGGGAGTCTGGCGCCCTCGAGCGAACGGCCCATCACTATTACAGATTGCCACCCTAAAGAGCGGGGGCAAGCGTGACAGTACCCCCCCCCCCTAGGTGTGCCACCCGGCGTCCCACCTTGGCGAGCCGGCCAAGAAATGGGCACCGGGAAAGCCGGCTGGGGGTAAACTCCCGACGAACCGGCAGGGGTGTGGGAGCCTGGCGAGCCGGCTGAGGCATGAGAGCCTGACGACCAGGCTGAGGCATGAATGCCTGTCGATCCCGCTGCGACGTGGTAGCCCGATGAGCGAACGGAGACGTGACAGTCTGACGAGCCAGGTGGGCGAACAGGACCTGACGATCCGACTGAGGCCTGATGTGGGATGGTCGCCTTCCGAGCCAACCGGGGCATGGAAACCTCTCGAGCCAGCTAGGGTGTGGAAGCCTGATGAGCTGGCTAGGCATCCCCGGTTCCATCGGCGGTGACCCAGAACCAACGTCACCACCAACCGGAACACTAGTACTCCCCGATGCTTCGTGGGACGGCTTCGGGATTCTGTATGGACCGACGCCGGACAGGAGAAGCAGGTACGGGGAGTCAAACATTTATTCAGGAACGGACATAGAACAAGACAGGAACAGCGTCAGCACACGGGAAAACAAGGACATATGACAAACAATCCCAAAGCACTGATTGAAATGCTATTAGCGCGCACCACCGCTAACTAACTAGCCATTTCACATCGGTTACACTCACCCCCCCTTTGACCTCCTCCTTTTCCACAGCAACCAATGATCCGGGTCAACAGCATCAATGTAACAGTGTAGGTTCCGTCCCTCTCTTCGCCCCAACCTGGGCTCGAACCAGGGACCCTTGCACACATCAACAACTGACACCCACCGAAGCATCGTTACCCATCGCGCCACAAAAGCCGCGGGGAAACCCTACTTCAAGGGGAAACCCTACTTCAAGTCTCAAAGCGAGTGACGTCACTGATTGAAACGCTATTAGCGCGCACCACCGCTAACTAACTAGCCACTTCACATCGGTTACACTCACCCCCCTTTTGACCTCCTCCTTTTCCGCAGCAACCAATGCTCCGGGTCAACAGCATCAATGTAACCGTGTAGGTTCCGTCCCTCAGTTAATTTCACATCCAAAATGCACTAAAACTATCAAAACTGTAATGCTTGTCATTATAAGAAGTGGACCAAGGCGCATGGTAAGTGTTCATGATACTTTATTCAAGAAACACTCAAACAAGAATAACCAAAAGCAACAAACGAAAGCGAACAGTTCCGTCAGGCACAGACACTTAACAGAAAAGAACCTCCCAACAACACAGGTGGAAAACAGGCTGCCTAAGTATGATTCCCAATCAGAGACTGGGAACCACACTTGGCCCAGAAACAAAGAAATAGAAAACATAGACTTCCCCACCCGAGTCACACCCTGACCTAACCAAACAGAGAATAATAAGGATCTCTACGGTCCGGGCGTGACAGTACCCCCCCCCCCCCCCCCCCCCAAAGGTGCGGACTCTGGCCACAAACCTGAACCTATAGGGGAGGGTCCGGGTGGGCATCTCCTCTTGGTGGAGGCTCTGGTGTGGGATGCAGATCCCCCTCCGCTTGGGGCTCCCCCCACTTTCGTGGAACCGGACCGTGGACCGTCGCCGGAGGCTCCAGACCCTGGATCGTCGCCGGAGAACCCGGACCGTAGATCGTCGCCGTCGCTGGAGGCTCCGGACCGGGGGCCGTCGCTGCAGGCTCCAGACCGGGGGCTGTCGCTGCAGGCTCCGTGCCATGGATCATCGCTACAGGCTCCGTGCTATGGATCGTCGCTGGAGGCTTCGTGCCATGGATCGTCGCTGGAGGCTCCGGGCCATGGATCAACGCTGGAGGCTTCGGGCCATGGATTATCACTGGAGGCTCCGGGCCATGGATTATCACTGGAGGCTTTGTGCCATGGATCATCCCTACAGGCTCCGGGCCATGGATCATCACTGGAGGCTTCTTGCCATGGATTATTACTGGAGGCTCGGGGCCATGGATTATCACTGGAGGCTTCGTGCCATGGATCATCACTACAGGCTCCGGGCCATGGATCATCACTGGAGGCTTCGGACCATGGATCATCACTGGAGGCTGGGTGCGTGGAGCAGGCACAACACATCCTGGTTGGATACCCACTTTAGCTCGGTAAGTGTGGAGAGCTGGCACAGGACGCACTAGGCTGTGAAGGCGCACTGGATGCATAGTGCGTAGAGCCGGCGCAGGATACCCTGGGCCGTGGAGGCGGACTGGAGGTCTGGAGCATCGAGCAGCACAACGCGTCCTGGCTGAATACCCCCTGTCGCACGGCAAGTGCAGGGAGCTGGCACAGGCCGCACTGGGATGTGCTGCTGAACTGGGGATACCGTGCGTAGAGCCGGCGCAGGATACCCTGGGCCGTGGAGGCGGACTGGAGGTCTGGAGCATCGAGCAGCACAACGCGTCCTGGCTGAATACCCCCTGTCGCACGGCAAGTGCAGGGAGCTGGCACAGGCCGCACTGGGATGTGCTGCTGAACTGGGGATACCGTGCGTAGAGCTGGCGCAGGATATCCTGGGCTGAAGAGACGCAGCGGAGACCAGGAGTGCTGAGCCGGCACAATCCGTCCTGGCTGAATGCCCACTCTAGCACAGCAAATGCGGGGCGCAGGCACAGAGCGCACCGGGCTATGAATGCGCACTGGAGATACAGTGCGCATCACCGCATAACACGGTGCCTGACTGGTCACACGCTCCCCACGGTAAGCACGGGGAGTTGGCTCAGGTCTAAACCCTGACTCCGCCAATCTCCCCGTGTGCCCCCCCCCCAAAAACATTTTTGGGGGGGAGCTGCCTCTCGGGCTTCCGTTGTTGCCGTGCTAATTCCTCGTAGCGTCGCCGTTCCTCCTTTACTGCCTCTATCTCCTCCCTTGGACGGCGATACTCCCCAATCTGCGTCCAGGGCCCTTTGCCGTCCAGGATCTCCTTCCATGTCCACTCCTCCTGGCCATGCTGCTTGGTCCGTTTTAGGTGGGAGGTTCTGTAATGCTCGTCGTTAGAAGGAGAAGTGGACCAAGGCGCAGCGTGGTAAGTGTTCATGATACTTTATTCAAGAAACACTCAAACAAGAATAACCAAAAGCAACAAAGTAAAGCGAACAGTTCTGTCAGGCACAGACACTAAACAGAAAATAACCTCCCAACAACACAGGTGGAAAACAGGCTGCCTAAGTATGATTCCCAATCAGAGACAACGATAGACAGCTGCCTCTGATTGGGAACCACACTCGGCCCAAAAACAAAGAAACAGAAAACATAGACTTCCCCACCCGAGTCACACCCTGACCTAACCAAACATAGAGAATAATAAGGATCTCTACGGTCAGGGCGTGACACAAAACACTTCAATGTCTTTACAAAAACAAGAATGACACCTCTCTACTGTTTAGAATTCACTGCAGTATGTTACAGGAATGAATCAGAGATGATGCAATATGCTTCAATATGTTTTATGTCATTTTTTGGCTTTGAGTGATTCCAAAATACAAGAATTTCTATATACACCATCTAAATAAAATCAAATGTATTTATATAGCCCTTCTTACATCAGCTGATATCTCAAAGTGCTGTACAGAAACCCAGCCTAAAACCCCAAACAGGAAGCAATGCAGGTGTAGAAGCACGGTGGCCAGGAAAAACTCCCTAGAAAGGCCAAAACCTAGGAAGAAACCTAGAGAGGAACCAGGCTATGAGGGGTGGCCAGTCCTCTTCTGGCTGTGCCGGGTGGAGATTATAACAGAACGTGGCCAAGATGTTCATAAATGACCAGCATGGCCAAATAATAATAATCACAGTTGTCGAGGGTGCAACAAGTCAGCACCTCAAGAGTAAATGTCAGTTGGCTTTTCATAGCCGATCATTCAGAGTATCTCTACCGCTCCTGCTGTCTCTAGAGAGTTGAAAACAGCAGGTCTGGGACAGGTAGCACGTCCGGTGAACAGGTCAGGGTTCCATAGCCGCAGGCAGAACAGTTGAAACTGGAGCAGCAGATACCGTAGCATTGCTAGTCAACCCTGTCTTCTGCATTTGGCCACAGGTTCTTATCCATATGACATCTTATGTCATCTTGGGCAATACATCTAGGAAATAATCTTTTGGCATGCCTGGTTCATCCCTGGCAATCTTCTTCCTTTGTCAGCCACTTCTCTATCTCTGGCTGGGTCCATGTTTACATTACAGTACAGCATTATTCCTAAGATATCCCCTTTTGTATAGATGGTAATGAAATTGAAAGACTAACACCTGGATAGATGTTTAGCTACAATGGGAAGCAGCTGTGGTTGGTCTAATTGTTTTGATAGTGTTTCCTTTTTTAGGTTTGGAATATATTTCAATACGGTATGCCTGTAGAAATGTAGCAAATTGCTGTCTTATTAAATGTTGTGTTATGTTAGGTTTTGAACTTAAGTTTAACAGTTTTGAAAAGAGTATGTAAACATGTGTAAATTGGCCTGTAGGTATATAGAGTTTGGTGGTGGTTGTGTCTGAGTGAGAAAAGAATTCATGAAATTTGAAAGATGTAGTCATTGAATGCATTTTGTGCCAAAGCAATGAAAAATGATCCACAGTTTAGCCCACATAGACTGCTGTTGTGCTCACTGTGTGAAGAGTTTTGAAAAAGTTACATAAGTACTGAAAAATGGGTCCTAGCAATTGTAAAAAAACGGTAACTGGTCTTATCAGCCTCAAGCAGCAATGATTTGGTTGAAAGGGTTCAATTTGATATCCATAAGTCATGTCCATGCATTAGAATTTGCAGGCAGTTAACATGATCAACCGTGAAGTGTAGACCACATGGAAAAGGGAAGTTACAGTATATGCAGCCTACATCTTTCAAACCATTCAACATCCCATTTGTATTTGTATTTATTATGGATCCCCATTAGTGCCTGCCAGGCAGCAGCTACTCTTCCTGGGGTACAGCAACATAAGACAGTTACATACAGTTTAAAATACTACATGACATTAAATTTCATAACACCTTACCCAACACATTCAGTGTGTTCCCTCAGGCCACCACATATTTACCATACAACATCCATGTGCACTTGTGTTTAGAGTGTGTGTGTTGTCATGTTTACAGTATGTGTGTCTGTGCCTGTGTGTGTCTCTTCACAGTTGCCGCTTTTCCATAAAGTGTTTTTGTATCTTAAAAAAAAAAATCAAATTCTACTGCTTGTATCAGTTACCTGATGTGGAATATAGTTCCATGTAGCCATGGCTCTGTGTTGTACTGTGCACCTCCCATAGTCTGTTCTTGACTTGGGGATTGTGAAGAGACCTTTGGTGGCATGTCTTGTGGGGTATGCATGGCTGTCCAAGCTGGTGCTAGTAGTTTAAACAGACATCTCGGCGCATTCAGCATGTCAACACTTCTTACAAAAACAAGTAATGATGATGTCAATCTCTCCTCCACTTTGAGGCATGAGAGATTTGCATGCATATTATCAATGTTAGCTCTCTGTGTACATTTAAGGGCCAGCCGTGCTGCCCTGTTCTGAGCCTATTGTGATTTTCTGAGGTCCCTCTTTGTGGCACCTGACCACATGACTGAACAGTAGTCCAGGTGCGACAAAACTAGGGTCTGTAGGACCTGCCTTGTTGATAGTGTTGTTAAAAAGTCAGAGTAGCGCTTTATTATGGACAGACTTCCCCCCTATCTTAGCTACTGTTGTATCAACATGTTTTGACCATAACAGTGTACAATCCAGGGTTACTCCATCCAGGGTTACTCTAAGTCAACTCAACTTGCTCAATTTCCACATTTTTTATTACAAGATTTAGCTGCGGTTCATACTTTAGTAAATGGTTTGTCTCAAATACAATACTTTTAGTTTTGGAATATTTAGCACTAACTTATTCCTTGCCACCCAATCTGAAACTAACTGCAGGTCTTTGTTAAGTGTTGCAGTGACTTCACTCACTGTAGTAGCTGACATGTATAGTGTTGAGTCATCTGCATACATAGTCACACTGGCTTTACTCAAGGCCAGTGACATGTCATTAATAAAGATTGAAAAAAGTAAGGGGCCTAGACAGCTGCCCTGGGGAATTCCTGATTCTAACTGGATTATGTTGGAGAGGCTTCCATTAAAGAACACCCTCTGTGTTCTGTTATACAGGTAACTCTTTATGCACAATATAGCAAGGGGTGTAAAGCCATAACACATACGTTTTTCCATCAGCAGACTATGATCAATAATGTCAAAAGCCTCACTAAAATCTAACAAAATAGGTCCCACAATCTATTTATCATCAATTTCTCGCAGCCAATCATCAGTCGTGTGTAAGTGCTGTGGTTTTTGAATGTCCTTCCCTACAAGCATGCTGAAAATCTGTTGTCAATTTCTTTATAGTAAAATAGCATTGTATCTGGTCAAACACATTTTTTTCTAAAACTTTACTAAAGGTTGGTTTACAGGCTGATTGGTTGGCTATTTGATCCAGTAAAGGGGGCTTACTATTCTTGGGTACCAAAATTACTTTTGCTTCCTTCCAGGCCTGAGGTCACATACTTTCTAGTAGGGTTAGATTGAAGATGTGGCAATATCGTCCGCTATTATCCTCAGTAATTTTCCATCCAAGTTGTCAAACCCTGGTGGCTTGTCATTGTTGATAGACAACAATCATTTTTTCACTTCTTCCACACTCAATTTACAGAATTCAAAATTACAATGCTATGTTATACTTCGATACTTGGACGTGCCAGCATTTGTTGCTGGCATGTCATGCCTAAGTTTGCTAATCTTGCCAATGAAAAAATAATTAAAGTAGTTGGCAATATCAGTGAGTTTTGTGATAAATGAGCCATCTGATTCAATGAATAATGGAGCTGAGTTTGCCTTTTTACCCAAAATTTCATTTAAGCTTCTTACTATCATTCTTTATTTAATTTATCTTTGTTTCCTAGTGTAGTTTATTCTCATTTTTATTCAGAATAGTAACATGATTTTTCAATTTGCAGCATGTTTGCCAATCGGTTGTGCAGCCAAACTTATTTGCCATTCCTTTTGCCTCATCAATCCACAGGGATTTAACAGTTTTTACAGTCAACTTCCTAATGGGTGAATACTTATTAGTAACTGGGACAAGTAATTTCATAAATGTGTCAAGTGCAGAGTCTGGTTCCTCCTCATTACACACCACAGACCAACAAATATGATCGACCGGCTCGATTCGGTCTTATGTAGCTAAATTTGCAATCGTGTTTTTTACATTGGATATAAGTAAAGACTCAGAGCTAGAAAATGGTATATCATACACTACAGTTGAGGAACAATGGGAAAGTAATTCTGCT
This sequence comes from Salmo trutta, assembly GCF_901001165.1. Taxonomy (NCBI): domain Eukaryota; kingdom Metazoa; phylum Chordata; class Actinopteri; order Salmoniformes; family Salmonidae; genus Salmo; species Salmo trutta. The sequence goes on along the minus strand of NC_042964.1, from coordinate 22,656,456 downwards.
TTGAAAGTTGATAAACTTGTAACCTCACTTTTGAGGAAATGGCCCTTGAATGTTTTGGTAAACCTACTGGAGAGCTCTTCTTTGTGTACACCCTATTCAGCATCGTTCACACCCTCTTAAGCCTTAGCCCCTCTTTAACGATTCACATGTGAGGCCATGCACTAAACAACCAAAGATTGCAAGACTAAAGGCTGGTTTATACTACGGGTGTATTCGTAAATTCAATCTCGAGCGCCAGAGAGTGTTGATAGATTGTCCGTTCGTAAATTTAGAGCGTTTCGGTCTTGGAGTGTTCAGAGTGCACACTGGATGCTCTGGCCGAGGAGTAGGGTTGATCCGAGCGTTCTTACCTAATAACGGTAGTCAAGCTCCCAAGCTAACTGGCTAAGTTGGCTAGCTTGCTAGCTACTTACAGACACATGAGAAAACAGCTCATTCTGACCATGTTACTCGCCCTAGCAGAGCTGGTTAGGCTGTTTTATGTTATTCAGAGCGTTGGTAACTGTAACTGGGCTGCTGGAAACAATTTAATTACGCTTTTTTGTTGACGTTTACTGACACCGGCCATATTCAATGAGGGTTGAGCGTTCGTAAATTTGTCAGTTATAGCGAATTTACCAGCTATGTCTATCGACAGTTGTTGCAGTGACATCATGAACATTATATTGAAATGGTTACTTGCATAGTGGAGTCTTTTGTTTAGACATGTAGCTACCTAGCTAAACAATGAACCATACTCCCAACTTATAACGTTACTACCTTGCATGAATCTGCAGGTGGCTAACCAACCAGGTTCAATGTTAGCTAGCTAACATTAGGCTATAACTAGCAATACAAATTGCTCTGAGATAATAATTGTATAATAATTGTACTACACAGATCATACACGTAACGTTAGCGAGCTACCTAACTGTACGCTTTAACTTGAAATGAAATGAAAACAACTTTCTGACAAAATTAGAAACGTGTAATATCTGAAAATGTAGCTAGCTAGACTATCTTACATTGATAGACATTGATAGACACTTCTCCCTCTCTGTCACGGATGCCATTTTTGCCCTTAGTTTGAAGATGTAATCCGGAGACAGGTGTTTTATACAGCCTTCTGTGTGTTCACTATTCAACTCCCTCTGCATATTTGCAATCAAAAATATTCTTTAAATCAACAACTTAGGAATCACTAAAAAACATATTGTATGACCTCTTATCGGTTATCAAGGGGCAAAGTATTGACACGTTATTTTGAATTGAGAGACAAGCTTAAAGTTCACTTTACTGATCATCATTTTCACTTGTCTGACCGCTTGCATGATGACGAGTTTCTCACACGACTGGCCTAGCTGGGTGATGTTTTTCCTCACCTGAATGATCTGAATCTAGGATTACAGGGACTCTCCACAACTATATTCAATGTGCGGGACAAAATTGAGGCTATGATTAAGAAGTTGGAGCTTTTCTCTCTCTGCATTAACAAGGACAACACACAGGTCTTTGCATTATTGTATGATTTTTTTGTGTGCAAATGAACTCAAGCTTACGGACAATGTCAAATGTGATATAGCGAAGCATCTGAGTGAGTTGGGTGCGCAATTACCTAGGTACTTTCCTGAAACAGATGACACAAACAACGGGATTCATTATCCCTTTCATGCCCTGCCACCAGTCCACTTACCGATATCTAAACAAGAGAGCCTCATCGAAATTGCAACAAGCGGTTCTGTGCAAATTTTATATAATCAGAAGCCACTGCCATATTTCCGGATTGGTCCGCACTCAGAGTAGCCTGCCTTGGCAAATCGCGCTGTTAATACACTGATGCCCTTTGCAACCACGTACCGATGTGAGAGCGGATTCTCAGCCCTGAAAACGAAATACAGGCACAGAGTGTGTGCGGAAAATGATTTAAGACCACTCTCCAATCGGGGTGGCAGGTAGCCTAGTGGTTAGAGTGTTGGGCCAGTAACCGAAAAGTTGCTATATCGAATCCCCGAACTGACAAGGTATAAGGGCTCAGGGCCAGACCCAGATGCAGACACGGGAGGCAGATGGTTTGAGTGTTTGATATTTATTAGTTCCAAAAGGGATAGGCAAGAGAATAGTCGTGGATAGGCAAAAGTTCAAAACCAGATCAGAGTCCAGGAGGTACAGAATGGCAGGCAGGCAGACAGGTACGGAGTCTTAGAAAACAGGCAAGCGAGGACTAGCAAAAGAGAGAATAGCAAAAGCATGAGCAGGAGCACAGGAAAAACACACTGGTTGACTTGAAACAGACAAGACAAACTGGCACAGAGAGACAGGAAACACAGGGATAAATGCACTTGGGAAAATAAGCGACACCTGGAGGGTGGAGACAATCACAAGAACAGGTGAACCAGATCAGGGCATGACACAAGAAAAAAAATCTGTTGTTCTGCCCCTGAACATGGCAGTTAATTTCCTAGGCCATCATTGTAAATAAGAATTTGTTCTTAACCGACTTGCCTAGATAAATAAAGGTAAAAAAAAAAATACAACCCAACATTGCAGAGTTATGTGCATCCTTTGAAGAACCATCTTCTCATTAACCTGTGCTGAGTTATTCACAATTTTCGATGAACAAATGAGGTTTTATATGTAAGATGGTTAAATAAAGAGCAAAATGATCGATTATTATTATATTATTATTTGTGCCCTGGTCCAATAAGAGCTCTTTGTCACTTCCCACGAGCCGGGTTGTGACAAAAACTCATAGTCATTCTTATGTTTAATAAATGTATCGTATAGTGTGTGTGTGGCAGGCTTACGATGACGGCAAAAAACAACATTTGAGAGTGCGCTGACCCTGGTGCTAGAGGGGGTATGCAGCTGGAGGTTGAATGTTTGAAGGGGTACGGGACTAAAAAAGGTTTTGGAACCACTGCTCTAAACTAATAAAAAAATAGGTTTGTTTTATAAGTGTGACATAGATTTGTTTCAACAACAGCAACTAAGAAATGTAACCACTCTAACCACACATACACAGAGATGCAGGGGCTGACATTCCATTAGAGTTATGTGATAATTATAAATATATTATAAACAGTGCATTCGGGAAAGTACTCAGACAACTTAACTTTTTCCACATTTTGTTATGTTACAGCCTTACTCTAAAATGTATTAAATAATTATTTTCCCTCATCAATCTACACATAATACACCATGATGACAAAGCAAAAACATTTGTTTTTTAGAAATTTATTAGAAACAAAAACGGAAATATCAGACCATTTACTCAGAACTCTGATGAAGCACCTTTGGCAGTGACTACAGCCTTGAGTCTTCTTGGGTATGACGCTACAAGCGGCGCTGCACAGCTTTTTCAGGTCTCTCCAGAGATGTTCGATCGGGTTCAAGTCCGGGCTCTGGCTGGGCCACTCAAGGACATCCAGAGACTTGTCCCAAAGCCACTCCTGCATTGTCTTGGCTGTGTGCTTAGAGTCATTGTCCTGTTGGAAGGTGAACCGTCACCCTAGTCTGAGTTCCTGAGCGCTCTGGATCAGGTTTTCATCAAGGATCTCTCTGTACTTTGATCTGTTCCTCTTTTCCTCAATCCTGACTAGTCTCCTAGTCAATGCCGCTGAAAAACATCCCCACAGCAAGATGCTGCAAGATGCAAGATGCTGCCACCACATGTTTCCCCCGTAGGGATGGTGCCAGGTGTCCTCCAGTTATGGTATTCAGTCCAAATAGTTCAATCTTGGGTTTATCAGACCAGAGAATCTTGTTTCTCATGGTCTGAGAGTCCTTTAGGTGCCTTTAGGGCTGTAATGTGCCTTTTACAGAAGTGATGCTTCCGTCTGGCCACTCTACCATAAAGGCCTGATTGGGGGAGTGCTGCAGAGATGGTTGTCCTTCTGGAAGTTTCTCCCATCTCCACAGAGGAACTCCGGAGCTCTGTCAGAGTGACCATCGAGTTCTTGGTCACCTCCCTGACTAAGGCTCCCTTCTCCCTCGATTGCTCAGTTTGACCGGGCAGCCAACTCTAGGAAGAGTCTTGGTGGGTTCAAACTTCTTCCACTTAAGAATGATGGAGGCCACTGTGTTCTTGGGAACCTTCAATGCTGCCAACATTTTTTGGTATCCTTCCCCAGATCTGTGCCTCGACAAAATCCTGTCTCGGAGCTCTCCGGACAATTCCTTCGACCTCATGGCTTGGTTTTTGCTCTGACATGCATTGTCAACTGTGAGACCTTATATAGACAGGTGTGCCTTTCCAAATCATGTCCAATCAATTAAATTGACCACAGATGGACTACAATCAAGTTGTAAAAACATCTCAAGGATGATCAATGGAAACAGGATGCTCCTGAGCTCAATTTCGAGTCTGATAGCAGAGTCTGAATACTTATGTAAGTAAGTTATTTCTGTTGTTTTTTTATAAATGAGCAAAAATGTAAAAAAAAACTGTTTTCGCTTGTCATTATGGGGTATTTTGTGTAGATTGATAAGGATTGTTTTTCATTTAATACATTTCAGAATAAGGCTGTAACGTAACAAAATGTGAAAAAATTGTCAAGGGGTCTGAATACTTTCCGAATACACAGTACAAAATTCACATCCCTTGAGTTTTTCCACATATTGTTGTGTTACAGCCTAGCCCCTTGTGGCAAAGGCGGACTTTGATAAAAGTTGGCCATCGTGTCTTAGTGACGTGGAATTCAAATCGCCGGCAACAAGAAAAGCAGCCTCCGGGTGCATGGTTTCCTGCTTGTTTATAACCTTGTACAGTTCGTTAAGTGTCAGTTTGTTGTTGTTGTTGTCCTGAGGTGGAATATATACAACAGTCACAATAACAGATGAACACTCTCTCGTGAGGTAGAAGGGTCTACGTTTGACCATCAGGTATTCCTAGTTTGCACACCCTCTGTTGTTGTTGTTGATGAAGAGACATACCCCTCCCCCTCTGGATTTCCATGAATCCGAGTCCTGTCCGCTCGGTAAATGGAAAATTCATAGAGCTGGATAGCTATGAGGGATATCTTGTCCAAAAGCCATGTTTCAGAATATTAGAATATTGCAGTTACAAGAGTCCCGTTGATAGCAAATCCGCGATCGGAGGTCATCCATCGTGTTATCAAGTGACTGTACATTCGCCAATAGAATGGAGGGAAGTGGTGGCCGGTTTTCCCTTCGCCTTAATCTCAACAGGCCACCTGATCTCTTGCCTCGTCTTCATCTGCGTTTCATAATAGGTAGCCCGAAGATTGAATTGGAGGTACATAAAGAGCCCAGGGCGATGAGTCAAAGTCAAAGCCGAAATTGAGGTTAGTACTGCCAATTTTTGTTGATCATAACCAATGATACCGGTTACATTTAGTCCAATTATTTTCAGATAAACGCCAAAAGAAGCACAAAATAGCAAAGTTGGTGTTGGAGCTCTCAAGACGGCAGCCATACAATACAGCACCATGCTTAGCACCCAATGTGTGTGTTTGTGTTTGCATGAAGTAGAGTGTCTGTGTGTAAGGGCTGGGCGGTTTACCGTATTTTACTATATGCCGGTATTGATGCACAGACCAGTTTGTGTTTTTACTTCACCTTATATATTTGTATTTCAATGTTTTGTTTGTTAAATGTGATACGCAACTCAGTTTTTATAGTTTACTCTGCTACTTGAGTCATCTCTCTCACCAAGCCCGCCCCCTGTCACTCTAGGAGCACAGTTGTCATTGGTCGACCACGAGATCATTTGTTGTCGCTTGACCATTCCTTCTTCAGTCTGCATGGTCAATTCAGCAGATGCAACAATATGCTGATGACAACGATACTGCTTTCCATTTAGCTTCTTAATACAAATCCATAAACGTTCTATAATTATAAACTATTAGTTTGTTTATCTTACTGCCTGCAAACAGCTAGTTTGTCTGGCTAAAATAAATTGGGTTAGCCGCTAATACTAATCGCTTGTTAGCTGACTAGCTAGCTAGCTAACTGATAAATGTACTGCATCAGAGCAAACATAGATCAAATCACATTTTATTGGTCACATACACATGCTTAGCAGATGTTATTGCGAGTGTAGCGAAATGCTTGTGCTTCTAGTTCTGACGGTGCAGCAATATCTAACAAGTAATATCTAACAATTCCACAACAAATACCTAATACACACATCTAAGGAATGGAATAAGAATACATAAATATAAATATATGGATGTGTAACGGGCGTTGTAAGGATTGGACCAAGGTGCAGCGGGAATGTGAATACTCATCTTCTTTATTCATTTAAAAGAAGGAAAAACAAACAAATCACGTATACAAAACAATGAACGACACTAAACAGTCCTGCCAGGTGCACAGACACAAAACAGGAGACAACTACCCACAAATCCCATTACAAAAACACCCCTATACATAGGACCTTCAATCAGAAGCAACGAGGAGCAGCTGCTTCCAATTGATGGTCAACTCAATTAACTAAACATAGAAATAGACAGACTAGAACTAACATAGAAATACACTTACATAGAACATAGACCAAAAAACCCCGGAACACATAAAACAAACACCCCTCTTACTTAATAAGCACATAGCCCAACAAACCCTTAACCACATAAAACAAACACCCCCTGCCATGTCCTGACCAAACTACAATAACAAATAACCCCTTTACTGGTCAGGACGTGACAGGATGAGCAATGTCAGAGCAATGTCAGAGCAATGTCAGAGCGGCATAGGCTGAAATGCAATAGATAGCATAGAATACAGTATATACATATGAGATGAGTAATGCAAGATATGTAAACATTATTAAAGTGGCATTATTAAAGTGACGAATGTTCCATTTATTAAAGGGGCCAGTGATTACAAGTCTGTATCTAGGCAGCAGCCTCACTGTGCTAGTGATGGCTGTTTAACAGAGTGATGGCCTTGAGATAGAAGCTGTTTTTCAGTCTCTCGGTCACAGCTTTGATGCACCTGTACTGACCTCGCCTGCTGGATGGTAGCGGGGTTTACAGGTAGTGGCTCAGGTGGTTGTTGTTGATGATTATTTTGGCCTTCTTGTGACATCGGGTGCTGTAGGTGTCCTGGAGGGCAGGTAGTTTGCCCCCGGTGATGTGTTGTACAGACCGCACCACCGTCTGGAGAGCCCTGCGGTTGTGGGCGGTGCAGTTGCCGTACCAGGCGGTTGTACAGCCCGACAGGATGCTCTCAATTGTGCATCTGTAAAAGTTTGTGAGGGTTTTCGGTGCCAAGCCACATTTCTTCAGCCTCCTGAGGTTGAAGAGGCGCTGTTGCGCCTTCTTCACCACACTGTCTGTGTGGGTGGACCATTTCAATTTGTCAGTGATATGTACGCAGACGAACTTAAAACTTTCCACCTTCTCCACTGCTGTCCAGTCAATGTGGATAGGAGGGTGCTCCCTCTGCTGTTTCCTGAAGTCCACAATCATCTCCTTTGTTTTGTTGACGTTGAGTGAGAGGTTATTTTCCTGACACCAGACTCTGAGAGCACTCACCTTCTCTCTGTAAGCTGTCTCATTGTTGTTGGGAATCAAGCCTACTACTGTTGTGTTGTCTGCAAATTTGATGATTGAGTTGGAGGCATGCATGGCCACTCAGTGATGGGTGAACAGGGAGTACAGAAGGAGGCTGAGTATGCACCCTTGTGGGGCTCCAGTGTTGAGGATCAGCGGGGTGGAGATGTTGTTTCCTACCTTTACCAACTGGGGGCGGCTCGTGAGGAAGTCCAGGACCCAATTGCACAGGGCGGGGTTGAGACCCAGGGCCTCGAGCTTAATGATGTGCTTGGAGGGTACTATGGTGTTGAATGCTGAGCTATAGTCAATGAACAGCATTCTTACATAGGTATTCCTCTTGTCCAGATGGGATAGGGCAGTGCGATGGCATCGTCTGTGGACCTATTGAAACGGTAGGCAAATTGAAATGGGTCTAGGTTGACAGGTAAGGTGGAGATGATATGATCCTTGACTAGTCTCTCAAAGCACTTCATGATGACAGAAGTGAGTGCTACGGAGCGATAGTCATTTAGTTCAGTTACGTTTGCATTACATTTTACATTTTAGTCATTTAGCAGACGCTCTTATCCAGAGCAACTTACGGTAGTGAATGCATACATTTCATACTTTTTTTTCTCCATACTGGTCCCCCCATGGGAAACGAACTCACAACCCTGGCGTTGCAAACACCATGCTCTACCAACTGAGCCACACGGGACCTGGAGGCCATCTTGAAGCATGTGGGGACAGCAGACTGGGATAGGGAGAGATTGAATATGTCCGTAAAAACACCAGCCAGCTGGTCTGCGCATGCTCTGAGGACGCGGTTAGGGATGCCTTACGAGGGTTAACAGGTTTAAATGTCTTACTCACATCAGCCACTGAGAAGGAGAGCCCACAATCCTTCGTAGCGGGCCTTGTCGGTGGCACTATATTATCCTAAAGTGGGCAAGGAAGGTGTTTAGTTTGTCGGTGTCCGGATGTGGCTGGATTTCCTTTTGTAGTCCGTGATTGTCTGTAGACCTTGCCACATACATCTCGTGTCTGAGCTGTTGAATTGTGACTCCACTTTGTCTCTACACTGACATTTTGCTTGTTTGATTGCCATGCGGAGGGAATGATTACTCTGTTTGTATTCTGCCATATTCCCAGTCACCTTGCCATGGTTAAATGAGGTGGTACGTGTTTTCAGTTTTGTGCGAATGCTGCCATCTATCCACGGTATTGGTTAGGGTAGGTTTGAATAGTCACAGTGGGTACAACATCTCCTATACACTTCCTTATAAACTCACTCACCGAATAAGCATATACGTCGATATTATTCTCTAAAGCTACCCGGAACATATCCTAGTCCGCGTGATCAAAACAATCTTAAAACGTGGATTCCGATTGGTCAGTGGTGAATAGATCTTAGCACGGGTACTTCCTGTTTGAGTTTCTGCCTATGGGAAGGGAGGAGCAAAATGGAGTCATGGTCAGATTTGCAGAAAGGAGGGTGGGGGAGGGCCTTGTATGCATCGCGGAAGTTAGATTAACAATGGTCCATTGTTTTCCAGTGCGAGTGTTACAATCAATATGATGATAGAATTTGGGTTGCCTTTTCCTCAAATGTGCTTTGTTAAAATCCTCAGCTACAATATATGCAGCCTCAAGATATATGGCTTCCAGTTTGTCCAATGAAGTTCCTTGAGGGCCGTCGTGGAATCGGCTTGAGGGGGTATATACACGGCTATGACAATAACCTAAGAGAATTCTCTTGGGAGATAATACGGTCAGCATTTGATTGTGAAGAATTCTAGGTCAGGTGAACAAAATGACTTGAGTTCCTGTATGTTGTTACAATTACACCATGAGTCGTTAATAACCATGAAACATACACCCTCGCCCTTCTTCTTCCCGGAGATATGTTTTATTCCTTCTGGCGCGATGCACTGACAATCCCAGTGGCTGTACCGACTACGACAGCATATCCCGAGAGAGCCATGTTTCCATGAAAGAGAGTATGTTACAATCCCTGATGTCTCTCTGGAAAGCAACCCTTACCCGGATTTCGTCAACTTTGTTATCTAGGGACTGGACATTAGCGAGTAATGTACTCGGAAGCGGTGTGTGGTGTGCACGTCTCCGAAGTCTGACTAGAAGACCGCTTCGACTCCCTCTCTTCCGGCGGCATTGTTTTGGGTCGGCCTCTGGAATCAGTTCAAATGCTCTGGGTGTTGAGGACAAATGATCCACTTCGGGTAAGTCGTATTCCTGGTCGTAGTGCTGGTAAGTTCACGTCGCTCTGATATCCAATAGTTATTTCCGTCTGTATGTAATAATACTTAAGATTTTCTGGGCTAACAATGTAAGAAATAATACGTAAAATAATGAAATAATGCAAGGTTTACTAAGGACTAGAAACGAGGCATACTGATACCAGTTCTAGTGTAGGCCTAAATCATCATGTTGTTGGTGCAACAGTATCTTCTAAATCAGAGAGGAATAGGCGAAGCATGACTATGTTAGCTACATGAAGTAAGAGATAACATTTAATCACAGACTTTCTAAACCCAGAGGCGCAACATTGCGAGACTTCCGGAAATGCTTGCGAAACAGACCAAACAGCCCAGGCCGGGGTTTGGGGTTTGAGAAGTCAATGAGAAAAGTTATTTTTTTCCCCCCTTAGTTGTTAATTTTCTAACAATCTAAAGGCCAAACCTATATTTGAGCCAATGCCTTAAATAGTTGAACATGTTATGCGTTTCACTAGCCAACATCGCCATGTGTAACGGTCATCGTGAACACAGGACCAAAACGCAGCGGGAATATGAATGCTCATCTTTTTAATATTAAGAAAAGTGAACACTTACAAAATAAACAAAACAACAACTACACAGTTCCATAAGGCAAAGTAGCTATACAGAAAACATCTACCCACAAAACCCAAAGGAACAACAGGCTGCCTAAGTATGACTCCCAATCAGCAACAACGATATACAGCTGTTCCTGACTGAGAGTCATACTCGGCCGAAACAAAGAAATTCCAAACATAGAAACACGGACATAGAATGCCCACCCAAATCACACTCTGACCAAACCTAAATAGAGACATAAAAAGGCTCTCTCAGGTCAGGGCGTGACACCATGACATTGCCTGCAAGTGTGATCAGGGATTTCTTTTGGGTTTCTATCTTCATACTGTACTGTCTTTTATTTTATATAACCAAATATATGGTCCCACTCCCCTGTGAAACACTGAACAACACTTTGGTTTCTACCCTGTCACAATAAAGTCTACATAGAGATCCTATTAGCATTCTTATTCCTAATTCTATGAACGCCTCCCAAGCTTTTTCATTAATTGTCATGTCAAACAACACTATTACATTTTAACTATAGAATTAGAATAATCATTCTATTTCCATGATTCCAACAGTTTACCCAAGTGTTTTGATCTAAATTGCAAGTCAAATCTCAGTTGCAATATTTGGTTAAAAATAAGGCCTAGATTGTTTGCCCATATTGCGCAGCCCTACTAAGTGGCAGTGTGGAAATTATCTCAAATAAGATCAACTTTTGGTCTTGCACAACTCATAAAGCAAATGTAGATCTTTTATTATTAAAAAACATAAAATACTGTCAAATACCATCCAGAAAATATTGTAATATGATATTTTGGCCATATCGCCCAGGCATAGAGTGTGTGTGTGAAGTGGAATGTGTGTGTATTTTAGGGGAGTGTCCCATTTCTCACAGGTCACTATGACATGGTCAGGTCATATATCCTTCACTGGAAACAGTATGAAACTCAACAATGGAAAAAGCATCGAGTTTGCCAAGTCACTGCACAATCACTAATGTCAACAAAAGAGCTGTGTCAGTTACACAAAAAGAGCTGTGGAGTGTGTGTGTGGCCGTGCATGCGAGTGCGTGCACAAGGCTATAAAAAAAATAAAACCATTGAATTATTATTTAACCGGTAGCTTTTGGAGCAGTCCATCCATACGTCCATGTTGTTAATTTCACCGACCGCCAACCTCTCCACTCCCACTTCATTATCTGAATGTGTGTTGATCAAATAACAGTCCTCCTATATTGTCTTACATTAGATAGTGTGTCGATTCCGCCTGCACCAATCTGTCACGTATCTTGCAAAGGGTAATGGGATAGATCAAAAGTAATCCGGCTACCTGGGTAACATATTTTGCTGAACCCCATTTCTGCCTCAAAACTGTCTGAATTAATCTAAGCTAAAACAATAAATATGTCATTAATGTTGATGTTTTTTTTGGTGAGGAAGTCTTAGTCGCCCCATTTTACATCTACTGTAGCTAAGGATTATTGTGCTTCAATGAGCAGTATTTCTGAAGTCTTGCTAGTATACATTTATCCAACCGCTGACCCAGTCACTGAAATCATCTTTGACTGAAACAATGCTGCTAACCAACCAGCTACCTACTTAGTGCTGTACACACAATATTGAATCTTCCAACAAAAGCTAGCTAGTAGTGCTAATGCTTACATTATTTTGATTTCTAATGATGCAGCCGTTCTTCTGCCACAAGTTATTGCCATTGTGGTATAAAGAACTGGAGACAGCGTCCAAGATGGCGGACAGCTGTTTTCAACGTAACCTACTCACTTTCGCATACGCCGTTTCATGGTAGCTATCATGTTGCTAGTTTCAGGTTTTACTGAGACTACTCCGCCTGCGCACTATGTAACATTATGTAACTATGTAACGGAGCTGTAACATTATGTAACTATGTAACGGAGCTGTAACGTTATGTAACTATGTAACGGAGCTGTAACGTTATGTAACTATGTAATGGAGCAGCACAAGCATGAGCCCAAGCAGCAACTTCCTTACAAGCATGAGCGTGGGAAGCTTTTGAGCATTCTGCCAGTGTTTCCTGGGGACATGAATCAGCGTGGCTGCGACTAGTTGGGGGAGGGAAAATTTGCAGGCACCACAGTGACCACAACCACAAGAAATATGAAAGGTAATTTGTTATGCAGTTGTATGCAAGTAACTTATTGAGGACTAAATCAAATGTGGTTTTGGGGCGGCAGCGTAGCCTAGTGGTTAGTGCGTTGGACTAGTAACCAAAAGGTTGCAAGTTTGAATCCCCGAGCTGACAAGGTACAAATCTGTCGTTCTGCCCCTGAACAAGGCAGTTAACCCACTGTTCCTAGGCCGTCATTGAAAATAAGAATTTGTTCTTAATTGACTTGCCAAGTTAAATAAAGGTAAAATAAAAATGTGTTCTAGCTAGCTGTGACTGTTGGGGGTCCATCCTTTCTAACCCCTGCCAAAAGACCTCTTTTCAGCATGAGGTACTTTATTTTTGTCCTGCTATTCAAAAAAGGATCAACAAGTGCTGCATCAGAGTAAGAATGGCAAGATAAAGAACGCCTTACAGAAGTGGAAGGTTGTGCATCCTGACGTAAATGATCTGCTCCTACTTATATGGATTATTTTGTATATGTTAACTGCAAATATTTCTCTAAAGTTTTCATTTTAATGCATGGATCATCTGTTTGGCTGGCTAGCAAATTGGCGGAATCATGCGCCGATTGAGCAATGTCTGTCGTCCCCTCCAGAGATTGGACAGTTTGATGAGCCAAGCTGGTGATCCATCTTCTCTACATCTGTGGGCATAGTGTCCATCAACAGGGCACGGATATCCTCAGCCTAAGGACGGAGGAGGATGTGGTCAGAGGGAGAGTTACTGGGTGATAAGGGATTTCCCGAGGCATGCATCTAAAAATATATTGGATGGGAGTTATAGTGAGCAGACTACTTCATTGTAAGTCAGAAACTTAGTTGTGCAGCTATAAAGATATAGCACATGCATACATTCACCATGTCTACTATTTTGAGCAAAAAACACGAGAGCGCTTGTTTATGTTGATAATCAGAGAAGACTGAACACTTCATTTGACATCTTCATGCTATCTACTGTTAACACTAGTGTCGAGAGGGGTGAAATCCCTCAGAGGAGAGGACAGAAGAGACAGAGGAGAGGACAGAGGACAGGAGACACAGGAGAAAAGTGACAGAAGACAAGTAACAGAGGAGAGATGAGAAGACAGGAGAGACAGATGAGAGGAGCAGAGAGGATAGGAGAGAGAGCGAGAGAGAGAGAGAGAGAGAGAGAGAGAGAGAGGGGACAGGAGGAACAGAGGATGGAGAGAGAGAGGTGACAGGAGAGAGAGGAGAGAAGTGACAGAGAGAAGAGATGACAGGAGAGAAGAGAGGACAGGAGAGAGAGGAGAGGACAGGAGAGACAGAAGACAGGAGACACAGGAGAGGATAAGTTACAGGAGAGAAGTAACAGAGGAGAGACGGGAGAGACAGATGAGAGGACAGGCGAAACACCTCTTTCTCCTGTCCTCTCTCCTCTCTCCTGTCCTTTCTCTCTCATTAAAGACCTATGAAACCGTCATTAGAAAGCACATACACCACCAATATAATCAACCATTACACCACCAATAGAATCAACCATTACACCTCCAATAGTTGCCTAACATTAGGTAAACGAGCATAGAGTCAGGTAAATGAGCATAGATAGCTTGTAAATCAAGCTAGTTATAGCTAGAATCAACAGGGTTGGGTAGGTTACTTTCTAAATGTAATCCGTTACAGTTACTAGTTACCTGTCCAAAATTGTAATCAGTAACGTAACTTTTGGATTGCCCAAACTCAGTAACATAACCTGATTACATTCAGTTACTTTTAATTGCTTTCCCCATAACGAGGCATTAGAAGAAGACAAAAGTGTATGTTACCAATTGAATGACATCTATTGCAGGATTAATCAATGTTAATGTTAACATAAATGATATCTTCACATTAAAAACCAAATCAGAATTCCATGCAGCCATTGCAACAAATGTTATATCCCTTGATCTTCATGAATAGGAATTATTAGCCAGCCATATGGAAGTATAGATTAGCCAAATTGTTTTACCTGAGCATAACCCCAAAACTAAGGACTTATTAGCCAGCCCTACTCTGTTGTTTAGGATTTTGTTGTCATGGAGGACTGATTGGTCTGGAAAGCTGAGGGATGGGCCTGGAGAAATGTAACCACTTTCAGATTAATAGACAGAGCTATGGATGCAAGGACTGACCATCAATTATATCAAAATTATTGTTTTAACCACGTTATGAGGCTATACGGTGTTTATATTTTGGGTTCCCATGGTGTGTGACAGTTGAACTAAGCTTACAAGTTATATTCTTCAAGAATCAATGGATATATATATAAACTCAAGCAAAAAAGCAAAAAAGCAAATAAAAGAAACGCCCTCTGAGTCAATTGCGTTTATTTTCAGCAAACTTAACATGTGTAAATATTTGTATGAACATAACAAGATTCAACAACTGAGACACAGACTGAACAAGTTCCACAGACATGTGACTAACAGAAATGTAATAATGTTTCCCTGAACAAAACAAGGGGGGGTGGTCAAAATCAAAAGTAACAGTCAGTATCTGGTGTGGCCACCAGCTGCATTAAGTACTGCAGTGCATCTCCTCCTCATGGACTGCACCAGATTTGCCAGTTCTTGCTGTGAGATGTTACCCCACTCTTCCACCAAGGCACCTGCAAGTTCCCGAACATTTCTTGGGGGAATGGCCCTAGCCCTCACCCTCCGATCCAACAGGTCCCAGAAGTGCTCAATGGGATTGAGATCGGGGCTCATGGCTGGCCATGGCAGAACACTGACTTTCCTGTCATGCAGGAAATCACGCACAGAACGAGCAGTATGGCTGGTGGCACTATCATGCCGGAGGGTCATGTCAGGATGAGCCTGCAGGAAGGGTATCACATGAGGGAGGAGGATGTCTTACCTGTGACGCACAGCATTGAGATTTCCTGCAATGACAACAAGCTCAGTCCGATGATGCTGTGACACACTGCCCCAGACCATGACGAACCTTCCACCTCCAAATCGATCCCGCTCCAGAGTACAGGCCTCGGTGTAACGCTCATTCCTTTGACGATAAACGCAAACCTGACCATCACCCCTGGTGAGACAAAACCGCGACTCGTCAGTGAAGAGCACTTTTTGCCAGTCCTGTCTGGTCCAGCAATGGTGAGTTTTTGCCCATAGGCGATGTTGTTGCCAGCGATGTCTGGTGAGGACCTGCCTTACAACAGGCCTACAAGCCCTCAGTCCAGCCTCTCTCAGCTTATTGGGGGCAGTCTGAGCACTGATAGGATTGTGCGTTCCTGGTGTAACTCGGGCAGTTGTTGCCATCCTGTACCTGTCCCGCAGGTGTGATGTTCGGATGTACCAATCCTGTGCAGGTGCGGTTACACTTGGTGTGCCACAGCGAGGTCGATCAGCTGTCCATCCTGTCCCCCTGTAGTGCGGTCTTAGGCGTCTCACAGTGCAGACATTGCAATTTATTGCCCTGGCCACATCTGCAGTCCTCATGCCTCCGTGCAGCATGCCTAAGGCACGTTCACGCAGATGAGCAGGGACCCTGGGCATCTTTCTTTTTGTGTTTTTCAGAATAATTAGAAAGGCCTCTTTTTTAGTGTCCTAAGTTTCCCTAACTGTGGCCTTATTTGCCTACCGTCTGTAAGCTGTTAGTGTCTTAATGACCGTTCCACAGGTGCATGTTCATTAATTGTTTATGGTTCATTGAACAAGCATGAGAAACAGTGTTTAAATCCTTTACAATGAAGATCTGTGAAGTTATTTGGATGTTTACGAATTATCTTTGAAAGACAGGGTCCTGAAAAAGGGCCGTTTCTTTTTTTGCTGAGTTTATCTCATTTATAAATCCAAAATTGGATGTAGGCCTATGGATTATTTATTTTATCAGTATGAATTAGATTGAGTAATAAAAGCCCCACTTTTATTCCATAGTTTGGGATCCGCACTATGCAGCTGTTGCAAGAGCTCATTTTTCCCTGGCTGTCCACTGGTTTCAAAAACAATGATTGACAGACAGTTTAAAACTTCTTAGGGCTAGGGGGCAGTATTGAGAATTTTGAAAAAAATATGTGCCCATTTCTAACTGCCTCCTACACCAACTCAGAAGCTAGAATTTGCATATTATTGTTCAGGTTTGGATAGAAAACACTCTGAATTTTCTAAAACTGTTTGAATGGTGTCTAAGTATAACAGAACTCATATGGCAGTCAAAACCCTGAGACAAATTCTGACAGGAAGTGGATACCTGATGTGTTGAATTACCTTTAAGCCTATGCCATTGAAACACACAGGGGCTTATTAATCGTGGAGCACTTCCTATGGCTTCCACTAGATGTCACCAGTCTTTACAAAGTGTTTTGAGTCTTATACTGTGAGATTTGACCGAACAAGAGCCATGGAACGGTGGTGGCCGACAAGACTCTGGCGCGCGAGTTCATGTTGGGTACTCTCGTTCCAATACGTTTTAAAAGAGAATGCAATCGTCCGCCTTGAATATTATTCATGTTCTGGTTAAAAAAGGCACTAATGATTTATGCTATACAACGTTTGACATGTTTGAACGAACGTAAATATTTTTTTCCCCCTAGTTCATGAAGTGAAGTCCGGCGGGCATAGATCATGTGCTAACAACACGGAGCTTTTTGGACATAAATTATGAGCTTTTTCGAACAAAACTACATTCGTTATGGACCTGGGATTCCTGGAAGTGACATCTGATGAAGAGAATCAAAGGTAATGGATTATTTACATAGTATTTTCGATTTTAGATCTCTCCAACATGGCGGTTAGTCTGTATCGCAAAGCGTATTTTTCTGGGCGCAGTGCTCAGATTATTGCAAAGTGTGATTTCCCAGTAAGGTTATTTTTAAATCTGGCAATCCGGTTGCGTTCAAGAGATGTAAATCTATAATTCTTTGAATGACAATATAATATTTTACCAATGTTTTCGAATAGTAATTATTTAATTTGTTGTGCTGATTGACTGGCGATTATTGGAGGGAAACGATTTCCTGAACATCAACGCCATAGTAAAACGCTGTATTTGGATATAAATATGAACTTGATAGAACTAAAAATGCATGTATTGTCTAACATAATGTCCTAGGAGTGTCATCTGATGGATTGTCAAAGGTTAGTGCATAATTTTAGCTGGTTTTCTGCTTTTGGTGACGCCTGTCTTTGAATTGACAAAACATTACACACAGCTATTGTCAATGTACTCTCCTAACATAATCTAACTTTATGCTGTCTCCGTAAAGCCTTTTTGAAATCGGACAACGTGGTTAGATTAAGGAGATGTTTATCTTTCAAAGGGTGTAAAATAGTTGTATGTTTGAGAAATTTGAATTATGACGTTTAATTGTTTTCAAATTTGGCGCTCTTGATATTTCACCTGTTGTTGATAGGGCGTACCAGGGGTGGGACGCTTGCGTCCCACATAGCCCCTAGAGGTTAAATCCTTGAATTCTACCATTATTGGGTTCAAATACAAATTTTGATTTGTGAACAGCCATCCACTATAACCACAATCCGTAAGGCGCAGATAGCTAAATGAGAGAGCAGCAGTGTGATTCACATCAATGCGCTAAGTAGATATCAATAATTAGTGATATCCGTATCGCCGTAGACATCACCACTGCTGTCATCCTTACCGACAAGCGTTTATTCAAGTTGGATAATCTTTGGATACTGACAGTAGTCACACCATTGGAAGACATTATAAAGGGCATAAGGCGAGACTCAAATGCAGACACAGGAGGCAGATGGCAAAGCTCCAATATTTATTATACTAAAAGGGGTAGGCAAAAGGCAGATCAGGGACCGGCGAGAGTTCATAAACCAGGTCAGAGTCTAAACAGTACCAGGGGATAGGCAGGTTTGAGATCAGGACAGGCAGGGGTTCAGTGAACATGTCTGAGTCCAAACAGTACCAGGGGATAGGCATGCTCGAGGTCAGAACAGGCAGAATCGGCGTAAGGACAGGCAAGGGTCAAAACCAGGAGGGCTAGGAAAAAACAGACTGGGAAAAAATAGGAGCTAGGAGAAACGCTGGTTGACTTGGGAAAACAAGACAAACTGGCAAAGAGAGACAGGAAACACAAGGATAAATACACCAGGGACTAAAGGGGAAAACAGGAGACACCTGGAGGTGGGTGGAGACAATCACAAAGACAGGTGAAACAGATCAGGGCGTGACAGACATAGCTTGGACTGTAGCCTACAAAAGCCTATTCCTGCTCTCATCCCAAGGATGATCAAACACATTTGGTGTGTGTCATCATAGTGGTCTCTGATTTGTGGTCAGACTCGCTCAGATGGAACAAACTTAAGCCTTTTTTCAATGTTGATTTGAATGTCATTGAGAAAACAAAGCAGTGTGAAAGATTTGTTTTTTCGCAAACATCCTTTCTGAATTTAAAAGTAATCCTCAAAGTAATCATCTCGTTTTTCAAACGTATCTGTAATCTGATGACAATATTTTAGCTGGTAATGTAACTGATTACATTTTATTTTTTTTATACATTTAATCCGTTGCTCCCCAACCCTGGGAATCCCAGTAGTTGTTGTTGCTAATCTTATTGTTGCTTCTGTTTTTCTGGCAGTGTTTAACAGGTGCAAAGAATTCCCCCAGCACGAATGACATAAGCTCGCTGATGTCACAGCATGAATCTAAAATGTTATTATAAACTTGGTGGTTTGAGCCCTGAATGCTGATTGGCCGAAAAATGTATTTTTACTGCTCTAATTATGTTGGTAACAAGTTTATAATAGCAATAAGGCACCTTGGGGGTTTGTGGTTTATTGCCAATATACCACGGCTAAGGGCTGTATACATGCACTCTGCGTTGCATCGTGCATCAGAACAGCTCTTAGCCTCTTATATTGGCCGTATACCACACCCCCTAAGGGCATAATTGCATAAATAGTAGAGTGATAGAGAGAGAAATCGGCCCCAGTGACAATTACTTGAATAGTGCAATGGATGTTTTGTTTAATTTTTTGACTAGTGTCTTATTTGGAATACAAACAAATTATTTCTCTATAGGACCGTCTATGAGAATTGCCTTTCTATGCCGTACTTCAGCTGAACTGCAGTACCGGAAATACCCTTTGAAGACAGTTGTAGCATCCCGAGTCAGTAGCCTCCCGAGTCAGCTGTTGAACTCAGCTGACCCAACGATACAATCGCAGAGAAACATGCTGATCTAGGGACTGATTTCTGTTGAAAGTCAGTTCCTCTTAATTGTGGGGCTGCAATGTCTACAACTTCAGGGTAATTTAAACAGGCTAAGCAAGCTTTTTATGTCAGTGAAGGACGTGTTAGCTGACTAGCTAGCTAACTGTGTCAGTAAGCTAGCTAGCTACAACAGTTAGCTACACAGCTGATCAAGTCACTGCACTGCCACTGCGACCAAACTCCTTGCACAGAAATTGTGCAGGACATTTTTTTCTTCTCACAATTGCAAACAAAATTAAATCACTGCCACAATGTTTAATAATTTAGCTAGCTAGTTATTCTGCCTATTTCATGGAGTCATACGAGGGCGCAGTGATATAAAAAATATATATATATTTTTTGAATTGTGGATGCTCATTATTCAAATTTGAATATGAGTTCCACATCCTACGAGACAGATCAGTAGAGGGACTAGCATAGTGAGGAGTGATGCCATCTGACGTGAGACAATGTCCTCCTGCAGTACTGATCCACCAGACATAGGTTCAAACTGTATTAAAAATCGTTTAAATACTTTATCTATGCTTGATCGAGCTTTACCTGGCACAATGATACAAATAGAATAGTTTCAAAAGTGCATCAACACCACACCTCTGGCACTCCAGACAGGGCTTAATCTAACGCTCACAAGTATTTGAAAAATATTGAATACTTTTGAATCCCAGGTCAGTATGCTAGACAGGGCTGTAATCCATATAGTGATGATTAGATTGGCGCTGCTGCGTCACTCGATACTGTGATAGAACTACGCCTTGAGCTTTATGGTCCACCACCATATCCCTATTGTAATCAACCACGGGGGTGAGAAGGCAGTCTATCATTCTCCACCAGGCACTTCCACATATCCAGGTCAGGTTTATCAAACAAACTTTGGTTCAAACTAACGCATTCTCATGGCCTGTTATATCATCTCAACTCTACATATTCAGATTGTTCCGCCAAGGATACTCTTTTCAGTTTGAGTCTGTTATTCCTTGGGGACTGGTCCTATATCCATAAACTCAAGTATTACACTATATATACAAAAGTATGGGGACACCCCTTCAAAATAGGGAATTTGGCTATTTCAGTCACACCTGTTGATGGCAGGTGTATAAAATTGAGCATACAGCCATGCGATCTCCATAGACAAACATTGGCAGTAGAATGGCCTTACTGAAGAGCTCAGTGACTTTCAATGTGGCACCGTCATAGGATGCCACCTTTCCAACAAGTCAGTAAGTCAAATTTCTGCCCTGCTAGGGCTGCCCCAGTTAACTGTAAGTGCTGTTATTGTGAAGTGGAAATGTTTAGGAGCAATAACGGCTCATCTGCCAAGTGGTAGGCCACACAAGCTCACAGAATTGTACCACCGAGTGTTGAAACACGTAGTGCGTAAAAATCATCTGTCCATGGTTGAAATACTCACTTGCTGCCTATGGAAGCAACGTAAGCACAAGAACTGTTCGTTGGGAGCTTCATGAAATGGATTTCCATGGCCGACCAGCCATACACAAGCCTAAGATCACCATGCGCAATGCTAAGCATCAGCTGGAGTGGTGTATAGCTCACCACCATTGGACTCTGGCGCAGAGGAAACACGTTCTCTGGAGTGATGAATCATGCTTCACCATCTGGCAGTCTAATGGCCGAATCTGTTTTTAGCGGATGCCAGGAGAACGCTACCTGTCCAAATGCACAGTGCCAACTGTAAAGTTTGGTAGAGGGGTAATAACGGTCTGGGGCTGTTTTTCATGGTTAGGTTCTGTGCTTCCAACTTTGTGGCAACAGTTTGGGGAAAGCCCTTTCCTGTTTCAGCATGACAATGCTCCCGTGCACAAATTGAGGCCCATACAGAAATGGTTTGTCGAGATTTGTGTGGAAGAACCGATTCGGCCTGCGCTGAGCCCTGACCTCAACCCCATTGAACACCTTTGGGATGAATTGGAACGCCGTCTGCGACCCAGGCCTCACTAATGCTATTGTGGCTGAATGAAAGAAGTCCCTGCAGCAATGTTCCAACATCTAGTGGAAAGCCTTCCCAGAAGAGTGAAGGCTGTTATAGCAGCAAAGGGGGGGACCCATTACATATTAACGGACATAATTTTTTTATGAGATGTTCGACGAGCAGGTGTCCACATAATGTTGGTCAAGTAGTGTCTATATATTATTATATGGCACAGTACACTGTCCCATCTCTAGGGACTTCTGTCTAACAAAGAAAAGTCCTGTTTCAGTTCGGGTGTTTTGATCTTCTAACCCAAACTCTTACTAGGTCCTACATCACAACAAGATGTTGTTCTTCTGCCAAGCAAATACGCAGTGATCTTAGTCCAGCTGTTCAAAGGTTTCCCTCTATCCCAGTCTCCCTGGGTCCTAAATTCCAGCAAAATATCCTTGTTTTGACCCAACCTCTCTTTTTGTGTCTTTGTCTCTCTCTGTGTCTTTCACACTCATCCTTCACCATTATTTTTTTAATTAAATGTAATTTTTTTTTCTCCAATTTCTATATTTTTTTCCTATAATTTTTTATTCTTTTTGTATATATTTTTTTTCCTTCACATGATCAAAGCAAACTCAAAGTCATGAGGGTCACGGCCACCATCATCTTTGTATGTTTGACCCTGACTGTCCTGGTCCTCTCTTTGCTGTTTTTTTTAGCTGGTGATGGGTTAGATCTTCAGAATATCGGCGCTTCTCTTTCCCTTAGATCTTTGCTCCACTCGATCCCTGATCTTGTTGCAGGGCCCTTTTTAGTCAGTTCAGCTGACCCCCGATTTTTCCGATTTGGTCCGCTCTCTCTCTTCTGTTGTATTGGCTTAGCTCTTCAGAACATGGCCTTTCTTTCAGATGGTTTTGGATGTTGTTCTGGATGGGGTGTCTGACCTGATAAATTTGTGGCCGGCGACCCCTTTTGTGATAGCAAATTCATCAGGGATATCAAATTCATCAGGGACCTCATAACTCGAGATAAAAATAGCATACAAGGAGTTTTACTATGACTTCGGCGGTGCCGGACAAACCAAGTCTTGGGCCCTGGGAATTAACATTTTTAAAAGGCCTGCCTCTTGGCATCGGAGAGAACATTTTGCAGTTTAAGCTAATTTCCTTCAATTCTACACATTTTGTCATGGGGCCAAGAGATTTTGTTGTTGCAGCTTTTAAGCTAATATCCTGAAATTCTATACGTTATGCCAAGAGGCAGATAACTTTGCAGTTTTTAAGCTTAAAGCAAGAGTGCTCAATTGAAACAATAAAGAAGCCACTCCGCCTCTGTTTTGATAAAGCTGAGGGATGGGCCAGGAGAAATTTAACCAATCAAATTCATAGACAGAGCTATGGATGCAAGGACTGACCATCCATGATATCAACTTTATAGTTTGAACCATGATTTGAGGCTATACAGTGTTTGTTTACAAACATTGGCGTAAAACAAGCTATTTTGAGTTCTGATGGGGCACAACAGTCGAACTAAGCTCATGAGGCATTGAAGTCATATTCTTCAAGAATCCATGGGTATATCATGGTATACCATACCCCAAAACAGATGTAGCAACTAAAGATTCTAGTTTAAATTGCAGTGCATTTAGTGTTGATTGAAAGTACGTGAACCCTACAGGGCATGTCATTAATTTGATAAAAAAACAACAAAACAATCCTTATCTAAACCCCAATTCGTAATAAATACATTCCAAGTAAATGACAGAAACAAAATATATTTTCTTTGTTTATTTAACAAGTGGTTTATTGAACAAACTCAGATTTGAAATGTGCAAAAAATGTCAACCACCTAGGTCAATAGCAGCGATAACTTGGAGTAAACGTCTCCTATAGCCAGTAATCAGTCTCTGACATCTGTTTTGAGGGATTTTTGCCGACTCCTCCAGAACTTAGCCAATTGAGTGAGGTTTGAGGGTTGTCTGGCATGAACTGCCTGCTTCAGGTCCTGCAACAGCCTCTAAATTGGTTTTAGGTCAGGACTTTGACTTGTCCAATCCAAAACAAGTCTTCTTTCTCCTTAGCAATTCTTTGGTTGATTTGCTTGAATGCTTTGTGTCGTTGTCTTGTTGCAAAACCATTTTCGGCCCAGCTTTAGCTCCTTGACTGATGACATGATGTTCTGTTCAAGAATCTCCTGGTATACCTCAGAATTCCCTTGACAATGTGGAGTCGTCCAGGTCCTGAGGAGGAAAAGCAGCACCAGATCTTTACATTCCCACCACTATGCTTGACTGTTGGGATAAGGTTATTTTGGTGGTAGGCAGAGTTGGGTTTTCGCCAAACATAGCGGTGTTGATTGTGACAATAAGGATTGTGACCAATTTTGGACTCATCGGTCCAGATAATGGACTTCCAGAAACCTTCAGGTTTGTCCCAATGGTCTCTGGTAAAGTTAAGACGGGCAGATTAGATATTTTTTGAAAGCAGGGGCTTCCTCCTAGCAACCCTCCCATGAATGTCATTTCAATTCAGTGTTATTGTTAAAGCATGCACAGTTACCTGAGATGCAGCAAGGGTGGTCTGCAAATCTCTAGATGTTATGTTTAGGTTGGCTTTTACCTGATTTATTATTGTTCTTGTGGCTCTTAGGGATATTTTGGAAGGGCGTCCACTTCTAAGCCGAGTTGCTATCATGTTAAATACTCTCCATTTTTGTAAATGATTTGCCTCACAGTGGACTGATGGAGCTCAAATCTTTTTGAGATTATTTTATAGCCTTCCCCAGACTGATGAGCTCTCACTACGCTAGTCCTGATGTCCTCTGAGCTCTCCTTTCCTGGTGTGCTTTGCATTCACCTGGATGGGTAACGCCAAACTCACCAGGTTTCTTATCTCTTTATCAGAGTCCCGCCCATACTCTTACCTAACAATCTCTACTTTGATTGGTTCATTTGGTACCCAATTATTTACCCACCTGATTCTACTTACTTTCTTGATTTAACCAAAGCAACTCTGGGTTCACTTATTTTTGCACCTGCACAAATTCCTTTTTAATTGTGTTCTTCAACACGTATGCTTTCCTTACACCAACGTATGGTATTGGTAAATATAAACCTGTTATATCAGATCAAAAAGATGGATTCTGATTAAATTAATATTATGGTTAAAACCAAAAAAAATCTGTAATTGCACAAGGGGTTCACATACTTTCAAGCAGCACTGTATGTAAAACAAATATGAAGAAAAATTGCAGACCACAAGAAGATAATGCAAGAAGTATTAAGTTAAAACATGGATCATTGGTGGAACACTGAATACCAATATCCCTGTGAGCCTCCCAGGCCCGTGTTTCTCAGGGTTAAGAACATCAATTGTTGATTAGTAATATTACATTGTATTCTATAACACCCTCAATGTATTCCAAGGATCCCTCATGGAACATGTTTTAAATCTGTGATTAACTATAAATTATGTCGGATGTCCTAGCCGTGTCTGAATCCTGGCTGAGGAAGACCACCAAAAACTCTGAAATCTCCATCCCTAACTACAACATTTTCAGACAAGACAGAACAGCCAAAGGGGGTGGTAGCCTGCAGAGTTCTGTCCTACTATCCAGGTCTGTACCCAAACAATTTGAACTTCTACTTTTAAAAATCCACCTCTCTAAAAACAAGTCTCTCACCGTTGCCGCCTGCTATAGACCACCCTCTGCTCCCAGCTGTGCTCTGGACACCATATGTGAACTGATTGCCCCCGATCTATCTTCAGAGCTCCTGCTGCTAGGTGACCTAAACTGGGACATGCTTAACACCCCAGCCATCCTATAATCTAAGCTTGATGCCTTCAATCTCACACAAATGATCAATGAACCTACCAGGTACCACCCCAAAGCCGTAAACACGGGCACCCTCATAGATATCATCCTAACCAACTTGCCCTGTAAATACACCTCTGCTGTTTTCAACCAAGATCTCAGTGATCACTGCCTCATTGCCTGCATCCGTAATGGGTCAGCGGTCAAACAACCTCTACTCATCACTGTCAAACGCTCCCTGAAACACTTCAGCGAGCAGGCCTTTCTAATCGACCTGGCCCGGGTATTCTGGAAGGATATTGACCTCATCCCTTCAGTAGAGGATGCCTGGTTATTTTTTTTAAATGCCTTCCTCACCATCTTAAATACGCATGCCCCATTCAAGAAATTTAGAACCAGGAACAGATATAGCCCTTGGTTCTCTCCAGACCTGACTGCCCTTAACCAACACAAAAACATCCTGTGGTGTTCTGCATTAGCATCGAACAGCCCCGCGATATGCAACTTTTCGGGGAAGTTAGAAACCAATATACACAGGCAGTTAGAAAAGCCAAGGCTAGCTTTTTCAAGCAGAAATCTTCTTCCTGCAACACAAAGTCATAAAAGGTCTAGGACACTGTAAAGTCCTTGGCAAATAAGAGCACCTCCTCCCAGCTGCTCACTGCACTGAGGATAGGAAACTCTGTCACCACCGATAAATCCACTATAATTGAGAATTTCAATAAGCATTTTTCTACGGCTGGCCATGCTTTCCACCTGGCTACCCCTACTCCGGTCAACAGCACTGCACCCCCCACAGCAACTTGCCCAAGCCCTCCCCATTTCTCCTTCTCCCAAATCCAGTCAGCTGATGTTCTGAAAGAGCTGCAAAATCTGGACCCCTACAAATCAGCCGGGCTAGACAATCTGGACCCTTCTAAAATGATCTGCCAAAATTGTTGCAACCCCTATTACTAGCCTGTTCAACCTCTTTTGTGTCGTCTGAAATTCCCAAAGATTGGAAAGCAGCTGCGGTCATCCCCCTCTTCAAAGGGGGGGGGGGCACTCTTGGCCCAATCTGCTACAGACCTATATCTGTCCTACACTGCCTTTCTAAAGTCTTCGAAAGCCAAGTCAACAAACAGATTACCGACCATTTCGAATCCCACCGCACCTTCTCCGCTTTGCAATCTGGTTTCAGAGCTGGTCATGGGTGCACCTCAGCCACGCTCAAGGTCCTAAACGATATCTTAACCGCCATCGATAAGAAACAATACTGTGCTGCCGTTTTCATTGACCTGGCCAAAGCTTTCGACTCTGTCAATCCCCACATCCTCATCGGCAGACTCAATAGCCTTGGTTTCTCAAATGATTGCCTCGCCTGGTTCACCAACTGATAGAGTTCAGTGTGTCAAATCGGAGGGCCTGTTGTCCGGGCCTCTGGCAGTCTCTAAGGGGGTGCCACAGGGTTCAATTCCTGGGCCGACTCTTTTCTCTGTATACATCAATGATGTCGCTCTTGCTGCTGGTGAGTCTCTGATCCACCTCTACGCAGACGACACCCTTCTGTATACTTCTGGCCCTTCTTTGGACACTGTGTTAGCTACCCTCCAGATGAGCTTCAATGCCATACAACTCTCCTTCCGTGGCCTCCAACTGCTCTTAAATACAAGTACAACTAAATGCATGCTCTTCAACCGATTGCTGCCTGCACCTGCCCACCCGTCCAGCATCACTACTCTGGACGGTTCTGACGTAGAGTATGTGGACAACTACAAATACCTAGGTGTCTGGTTAGACTGTAAACTCTCCTTCCAGACTCACATCAAACATCTCCAATCCTAAATTAAATCTAGAATTGGCTTCCTATTTCGCAACAAAGCATCTTTCACTCATGCTGCCAAACACCCTCGTAAAACTGACCATCTTGCCGATCCTCGACTTCGGCAATGTCATTTAGAAAATAGCCTCCAATAAATTGGATGCAGTCTTTCACAGTGCCATCCGTTTTTTTCACCAAAGCCCCATATACTACCCACCACTGCGACCTGTACGCTCTCATTGGCTGGCCCTCTCTTCATACTCGTCGCCAAACCCACTGGCTCCAGGTCATCTACAAGACCCTGCTAGGTAAAGTTCCCCCTTATCTCAGCTCGCTGGTCACCATAGCAGCACCAACCTGTAGCATGCGCTCCAGCAGGTATATCTCTCTGGTCACCCCCAAAGCCAATTTCCTCCTTCGGCCGCCTCTCCTTCCAGTTCTCTGCTGCCAATGACTGGAACGAACTACAAAAATCTCTAAAACTGGAAACACTTATCTCCCTCACTAGCTTTAAGCACCAGCTGTCAGAGCAGCTCACAGATTGCTGCACCTGTACATGGCCCATTTATAATTTAGCCCAAACAACTACCTCTTCCCCTACTGTATTTATTTATTTATTTATTTATTTTGCTCCTTTGCACCCCAGTATTTCTACTTTGCACTTTCCACTGCAAATCAACCATTCCAGTGTTTTACTTGCTATATTGTATTTACTTCGCCACCATGGCCTCTTTTGCCTTTACCTCCCTTATCTCACCTCATTTGCTCACTTTGTATATAGACATTTTTCTACTATATTATTGACTGTATGTTTGTTTTACTCCATGTGTAACTCTGCTGTTGTATGTGTCAAACTGCTTTGCTTTATCTTGGCCAGGTCGCAATTGTAAATGAGAACTTGTTCTCAACTTGCCTACCTGGTTAAATAAAGGTGAAGTAAAAACATTTACATGTTTTTATTTATCAAATGTGGTCACTGGCTATTGTATAGAGAAAGAGATTGATGTTGGATGTCCTTATGTGAAGGCCTACCTTTTTTATATTTGTGTAGATTCAAGGATCAACAGCGGGATGACATCTACAACCTGAAGGAAAAGATGAAAACCGTGCAGGAAAGGAGTGATGGTAATGTAGTCATTTTGTGTTTGCAGTAATGTAGTCAAAGAAAGGTTGAATAGTTCTTACCTCTGCTGTTCATTTCATTACAGATGCAAAGGTATATGTGGACCTGCTGAAGAAAGATAAAGGTGCCGATAATGAAAACAAAATTCACAATGATTTTAAAAGTCAAAATATTGTATGTTATAGCTGAAATGTGACATTTTACTTGTTACAGAGACAATGCGCTCCTCTTAGGGAGTAACTTTCCTTTGTGGCTGTGAAAATATCTTGTTTCAGTTCCTTTTTATGTCTGTTATCCCCACAGATCAACCCGACGGTAGCTTTTTCAGTTGGACTTGATGAAGTTTGTACCTTTTTATTATACAGTGCATTCAGACCGTTGACTTTTTCACATATTAAGTTACAGCCTTATTTTAAAATGTAAAAAATAAAATAAAAAATCCCTTATCTACGTACAATACCCCATAATGACAAAATTAAGAACAGATTTTTAGACATGTTTGATGGAAATATAACGTTTACATAAGTATTCAGACCCTTTACTTAGTACTTTGCTGAAGCACCTTTGGCAGCGATTAAAGCCTCGCGTCTTCGTGGGTATAACACTACTAGCTTGGATACTGTGTTTGGGGAGTTTCTAACATTCTTCTCTGCAGATCCTTTCAAGCTCTGTCAGGTTGGATGGGGAGCATCGCTGCACAGCTATTTTCAGGTCTCTACAGAGATGTTCGATCAGGTTCAAGTGCAGGCTCTGGCTGGGCCACTCAAGGACATTCAGTCTTGCAGAAATGTTTTGTTACGCTTCCCCAGATCTGTGCGTTGACACAATCCTGTCTCGGAGCTCTACAGACAATTCCTTTTACCTCATGGCTTGGTTTTTGCTCTTGCATGCGCTGTCAACTGTGAGACCTTATACAAACAAGTGTGTGTGCCTTTCCAAATCATGTCCAATCAATTGAAATTACCACAGGTGGAGTCAATCAAGTAGTAGAAACATCTCAAGGATGATCAAAGGAAACAGGATGCACATTAGTTTAATTTCGAGTCTCATAGCAAAGGGTCTCAATACTTATGTAAATAAGGTATTTCTGTTTTTTGTTTTTGAATATATTTGCAAAAATTTCTAAACACCTTTTTTCACTTTGCCATTATGGGGTATTGTGTGTAGATTGATGTGGAAAAAAATGTTTAATCGATTTTAGAATAAGACTGAAATGTAACATGTGAAAAAGTAAATGTCTGAATTCTTTCTGAATGCACTCTACCTAGTTTCAGTTCCTGTTTTAACCAAAGGTATATTTTTCAGTTAGACTTGATGGTGGGACTCTTGGACCCTTGGACCCTATCACCTTAGTCACAAGAAAGTCAATATAAACATTGGCAACGGCTACAACACAAACACATGCACTTTTTTTATGTCATCTTCTCTGATTGTCATTTTGATCACAATAAGCTTTCCCTCCTCCACAATGTCTTTCATCTCAATGGTCTCTCTCTCTCTCTCTCTCTCTCTCTCTCTGTCACATGGCTCTTTACAGCACCAGTTAAAGGAGTCTACTAATTCACTTTCAACTACTACAAGAGACATGGAACAGCTATTGCCAATGGATATGATCACAACTCCAGCGATGGTGATGACATGGTGAGCACCGTGTCCTTGGAGGTTGGGAATTGGGTCTGGGTGACCCTCATCGATCGCGCTCCCATTGGGGGTGAGGAACTGATCACCACCTTCAATGGCTTTCTGCTCTTCCCCATGTGAGGAGAGAGCAGGGCCCGCATTCATAAAGCGTCTCAGAGTAGGAGTGCTGATCTAGGATCCGTTTTCCCTTTTTTAGATCATAATGAATCAAGGCCCTGGTGTGTAGAAGCAATACAGTGTAGAGAACCTTACATATGTGTCTGTACAGCCAATGTTAGAAATGTCAACTTTGCATATTTTAGATTCTTCGAAGGAGCCACCCTTTGCCTTGATGACAGCTTTGCACACTCTTTGCATTCTCTCAACAAACCTGGAATGCTTTTCCAACAGTCTTGAAGGAGTTCCCACATATGCTTTCACTCTGCAGTCCAACTCATCCCAAACCATCTCAGTTGAAAAACAAATGATAGTCCCACTAAGCGCAAACCAGATGGGATGGTGTATTGCTGCAGAATGCTGTGGTAGCCATGCTGGTTAAGTGTGCCTTTGAATTCTACGAAAATCCCCAACAGTGTCACCAGCAAAGCACCATCACACCTCCTCCTCCATGCCTCACGGTGGGAACCACACATGCGGAGATCATCCGTTCACCTACTCTGCATCTCACAAAGACACGACGGGTGGAAACAAATCTCAAATTTAGACTCAATAGACCAAAGGACAGATTTCCACCGGTCTAATGTCCATTGCTTGTGTTTCTTGGCTCTAGCAAGTCTCTTCTTATTATTGGTGTCCTTTAGTTGTTTCTTTGCAGCAATTCGACCATGAAGGCCTGATTCACGTAGTCTCCTCTGAACAGTTGACGTTGAGATGTGTCTGTTATTTGAACTCAGTGAAGCATTTATTTGGGCTGCGATTTCTGAGGCTGGTAATTCTAATTAATTTATCCTCTGCAGCAGAGGTATCTCTGGGTCTTCCTTTCCTGTGGCGGTCCTCATGAGAGCCAGTTTCATCGTAGCGCACTTGAAGAAATGTTCACATTTTCCAGATTGACTGACATTCATGTCTTAAAATAATGATGCACTGTATCTCTTTGCTTATTTGAGCTGTTCTTGCCATAATATGGACTTGGTATTTTACCAAATAGGGCTATCTTCTCTATACCACAACACAACCGATTGGCTCAAATGCATTAATTTGGAAAGAAATTGCAAAAATGTACTTTTAACAAGGCACATCTGTTAATTGAAACGCATTCCAGGCGACTACCTCATGAAGCTGGTAGAGAGAATGCCAAGAGTGTGCAAAGCTGTCATCAAAGCAAAGGGTGGCTCCTTTGAAGAATCTCGAATATAAAGTATATTTTGATTTAACACTTTTTTTTGGTTACTACATGATTCCATATGTGTTATTTCATAGTTTTGATGTCTTCAGTATTATTCTACATTGTAGAAAAGAGTAAAAATAAAGAAAAACCCTTGAATGAGTAGGTGTGTCCAAACTTTTGACTGTTACTGTATATGCCCCCATCTGTCTCTCCCTCCACCCCACCTCTCTGCCCCCCTCCCTCTGTCTGCCCTACACCCATCTCTCCTCCCCTTCTCTCTGTGCCTCAGGCATGCTGATTGCACTGTATAGATCGGTCTGTCCGTTTCTCTGTTCTGTATGTTGACACCAGACCAGGTCCCACTCACAGGTGGCACCATAATTGGGGAGGATGTGCTCATTGTAATGGCTGAAATGGAATCAATGCAATTGTATCGAACACATCAAAGACGTGTTTTCCATGTGTTTGATTCCATTCCTGCCATGATTATGAGCCGTCCTCACCTCAACAGCCTCCTGTGGACCATCCTCCTATGTAGCCTACTAACACATACACTACATATCCAAAGCATGTGGACACCTCTTCAAATTAGTTGATTCGGCTATTTCAGCCACACCTGTTGCTGACAATTGTATAAACTCGAGCACACAGCCATGCGATCTCCATAGACAAACATTGTCAGTAGAATGGCCTTACTGAAAAGCTCAGTGACTTTCAATGTGGCACCGTCATAGGATGCCACCTTTCAAACAAGTCAGTTCCTAAAATCTCTGCCCTCCTAGAGCTGCCCCGGTCCACTGTAAGTACGGGACTGCCGAGTGCTGAAGCGCAAGGTGCGTAAACATCGTCTGTCCTCGGTTGCAACACTCACTACCAAGTTCCAAACTGCTTCTGGAAGCAACGTCAGCACAATAACTGTTTCCTCGGGAGCTTCCTGAAATGTGTTTCCATGGCTGAGCAGCCGCACACAAGCCTAAGATCACCATGCGCAATGCTAACCGTCGGTTGGAGTAGTGTAAAGCTCACAAACCATTGGACTCTGGAGCAGTGGAAATGTGTTCTCTGGAGTGATGAATACCGCTTCACCATTTGGCAGTCCAATGGAATAATCTGGGTTTGGCGGATGCCAGGAGAACGCTTCTAGCCCCAATGCATAGTGCCAACTGTAAAGTTTAGTGGAGGAAGAATAATGGTCTGGGGCTGTTTTTCATTGTTCGGGCTAGGCCCCTTAGTTCCAGTGAAGGGAAATCTTAACGCTACAGCATACAATGACATTGTAGACGATTCTCTGCTTCCAACTTTGTGGCAACAGTTTGGAGAAGGCCCTTTCCTGTTTCAGCATGACATTGCCCCCGTGCACAAAGCGAGGTCCATACAGAAATGGTTTGTCGAGATCGGTGTGGAAGAACTTGACTGGTCTGCACAGAGCCCTGACCTCAACCCCATTGAACACCTTTGGGGTGAACTGGAATGCCGACTGCGAGCCAGGCCTAATCGCCCAACATCAGTGCCCGACCTTACTAAGGCTGTTGTGGCTGAATGGGAGCAAGTCCCCGCAGCAATGTTCCAGCATCTGGTGGAAAGCCTTCCCAGAAGAGTTGAGGCTGTTATAGCAGCAAAGGGGGGACCAATTCCATATTAATGCCCATGATTTTGGAATAAGATGTTCAACAAGGAGGTGTCCACATACGTTTGGTCATGTAGTGTATGTTGTTTGAGAGTGGATGGCATAAGGCTATGAGTAAAGTTAGTTTCATGGGGAAAAGAACACGAGAGAAGAGAAATAGGGTGGAAAAGGAGTGGAAGGGGGGCCCTGGGTGAAAAAGTTTGGGAACCCCTGACTTATATCTCTAGAGATGAAAGAAGTCTGTTATTGTAGTGTGTGTGTGTGTGTGTGTGTCTGTGTGTGTGTGTGTGTGTGTGTGTGTGTGTGTGTGTGTGAGAGAGAGAGAGAGCGTGAGTGTATTGTTGAGACAGCTGCAGAACTTTGGAAGAAGTGGAGGGGGGTTTGTTTTGTTTTCCTGAGGCATTGGCAGCTAGGGGGTGTGTCCCTGCTCCAACGTGATTGGCCCTGCGGACGATTGCATTGGGAGTGAAATCACAACATCCTGCCTGACCTACTTGATGGAAAATTTCACCCCAAAACTATGTTTTGGTATTTGTTAAGTAGTCAAACATTAGGAACACCTTACTAATATTGAGTTGCACCCCCCACCCCACCCCTTTTGCCCTCAGAACAAATTTGTCAGGGCATGGACTCTTCAAGTTCTCGAAAGCGTTCCAGAGGGATGTTGGCCCATGTTGACTCCAAAGCTTCGCACAGTTGTGTCAAGTTGGCTGCATGTCCTTTGGGTGGTGGACCATTCTTGATACACACAGGGAACTGTTGAGCATGAAAAACCCAGCAGCATTGCAGTTCTTGACACAAACCGGTGTGGCTGACACCTACCACCATACCCCATTCAAAGGCACTTAAATATTTTGTCTTGCCCTTTCACCCTCTGAATGGCACACATACACAATCCATGTCTCAATTGTTTCAAGGCTTAAAAATCCTTCTTTAACTTGTCTCCTCCCCTTCATCTACACTGATTAAAGTGTATTGAAAGCAGGGGCATTCACCATGACATCAGGACTGTTTCCTTCACACTGCCTCTCTCTCCCTCTTTCCCACTTTCTTTCTGTTACTCCCTCACTCTTTTCCTATTTTTTCCCACTCCTCTCTCTGCACCTCACCTTTTGGCTCTCTATTGCTCCCACCCTCTCGCTCTCTCTGTCCCCCTCTCTCTCTTTCCCTCTCTCGCTCTGTTCCTTTCTTTCTCCCACTTTCTCTCCTCTCTCTTTTCTTCACTCTCTCGCACCCTCCCCCTGTCAAATTTGTAAAGCATGGGAATTTTCCAAGATAAAAAAAAAACAGACATTGCTGATGTTAGATTTATCACTTAAAATGCACTTTGTGTTTTTCAAAAGCAGATGTATAGTCAGCTTTGTGGTCCTATGGGGTGTATTGTGTTATACAGAGATATTCCTGGTTGACTACCACTCTGTGGATCTATTCTGGACTAACACTTTATTGTCTGACCTCGATAATGGCTCAGGAGGGAGAGAGGGTGAGAGAGGGATGGGAAGAGTGGTAGAGAAACTGATAATGACAGAGGATGTATGGAGGGAGGAATATAAAAGCGAGGGACAGCATCAGAGGGAGATATAACTAATCCTCTCCCTCCCTCCATCCCTCTGTGACTGTGCATCGCCAAAGGGAGAAAAAAGGCAGGAAACAAAACAGCCCTAAGCACTAGCTCCCCCTCCTCTCTTCTCCTCCTCCCCTCCTCCTCCTCTACTCCATGACCACACTGTCACACACAGACTCCCTCTCTTTCCCTCTCACTCATTTCTTCTAAAATACTCCCTCACTTCCTACTTCCCTCCTGTCCCCCTTGACCTGTTGCTGTCCTCTCCTTTCTCCTAAACATTGGTTTTGTTCTCTTCTGGAGTTCTCTTCTCATTGACATTCAGTCCAGCTCTGAGGCTAGTTGCAGGGCAACCACAGCACAATACCATTCGTAAACGCAAATACGCACGCACACACACACACACACACATACGCATGCATGCACACACACACTGCCCAGTGGGAGACGCTGATAAATCGCCCTCTTGGCTTACAGCTCCATCTCTCCTTCTCTCTCCCCCTCTTTCTCTCGCTCCCTCTCCCCCTGTCCCATAACCTCCCTGGCGCTACAAAGCGCTCCTCTTTCATCTCACCCAATTCTCATCCCATCTCCCACTCTCTCTTAGCCACAATGACCTCTGTTTAGGTTACATTCTCTTCACCATATTAGTATTCTGTCCTCCCATCTCCCAACCAACTACCTGGTACTAAATCATATCTAGTGGTAGCCAGCTCCAGCATCTCCAAGGTAATCTGGCCTACCAGCCTACTCTCTCTTCAAACCTATATGCAGTAGCAATTGAGACTGGGAACGAGGTTCTCTCCAAGGAGTTAACCAAGAGTGTTATCAGTGCTGTGTGTGTCCTCGGAGTTTGCTATTTAACAATACAGTTTTTGGTGACAAAACCATCGACAGAAACCCATTTAACTTGAATTTTTCATTCAGTACATTGGAATTTAACGGTAAAAGTAATCTTTCTGTGCAAAACGTCATCACGCACAGCTTTTTATCTGCAAAAAGTCAGTTTGATGGGAAGATATCTCTGGTGGGAATTGTTGTTTTAAGCAGATTTTAAGAAGATTTTAGATTATTCACATGAAAATCTTTTGCATTTTGCATGGAAACCTAGCTATATACTGACCAGGTGAATCCAGGTGAAAGCTATGATCCCTTACTGATGTGACTGGTTCAATCCACTTCAGTGTAGATGAAGAGGAGACGGGTTAAAGAAGGATTTTTAAACCTTGACAATTGAGAGATGGATTGTGTACGAATTGAGGCTGTTCTGAGGGTAAAAGGGGATGTAACTCAATATTAGGAAGACGTTCCTAATGTTTTGTACTCT
Source organism: Salmo trutta (assembly GCF_901001165.1). Classification (NCBI taxonomy): domain Eukaryota; kingdom Metazoa; phylum Chordata; class Actinopteri; order Salmoniformes; family Salmonidae; genus Salmo; species Salmo trutta. Next base: position 22,620,659 of record NC_042964.1, on the reverse strand, counting down.
CAGTATATAATAACAAAGCATTGTATCATAAACTACATATAACTAACATATTATATACTAACATATTAACATAACAAAATCGTATAATAATGTAATTTAATAAAATCACATTAGACACCGAACAAAAATATAAACGCAACAAGTGTTAGTTCCATGTTTCATGAGCTGAAATAAAAGATCCCAGAAATGTTCCATATGCACAAAAATTGTATTTTTCTCAAATGTTGTGCACAAATTTCTTTACATCCCTGTTAGTGAGCATTTCTCCTTTGCCAAGATATTCCATCCACCTAACAGGTGTGGCATATCAAGAAGCTGATTTAACAGCACGATCAATACACAGGTGCACCTTGTGCTGGGGACAATAAAAGGCCACTCTAAAATGTGCAGTTTTGTCACACAACACAATGCCATAGATGTCTCAAGTTTTGAGGGAGCGTGCAATTGGCATGCTGGCTGCAGGAATGTCCACCAGAGCTGTTGCCAGAGAATTGAATGTTAATTTCTCTACCATAAGCCGCCACCAACGTTGTTTTAGAGAATTTGGCAGTACGCCCAACCGGCCCCACAACTGCAGACCATGTGTAACCATGCCAGCGCAGGACCTCCACATCTGGCTTCTTACCAGCAGGATCATCTGAGACCAGCCACCTGGACTGCTGATGGAACTGAGGAGTATTTCTGTCTTTAATAAAGCCCTTTTCTGGGAAAAAAATAATTCTGATTGGGTGGGCCTGGCTCCCAAGTGGGTGGGCCTATGCCCTCCCAGGCCCACCCATGGCTGCGTCCCTGTCATGTAAAATCTGTAGATTAGGGCCTAATGAATTTATTTAAATTAACTGATTTCCTTATATGAACTGTAACTCAATAAAATCGTTGAAATTGTTGTGTTTATATTTTTGTTCTATATATATATATATATATATATATATATATATATATATATATAACATCAGATTATATACTATGACATTGTTGAATACTCGTTTCGCATTCTAGAGCGTGCATTCAATGGCTATAGTTCCTTCTTACATGTTCTATGTTTGAGCTGCTTTTGAAGAAAAAAGTTGAATTGAAAACATTATTGGCATTGTTGAATTTGATTTTCATAATAGCAAATATAGGCCTGATGGTTTGGTTAGCGAAACTAGCAAGTCAGTTTGTTTGCTGACCAAGGCAACTACTGTAGTAGCTGTCTAGTAAACTTGCTGGCTACTTCAGTGGATGTTGAACACATTTCTACCTGTTACATTTTATCCATGGTATGAAAGGGATAATGAACTCAGTGCTCTTTGTGTTCTCTGGAAAATAATGAACGATGAAAGGTTAGCTCCGCTAGTAAATCATGTAATACACCTTCCAAGTCGTTCATTATTTTCCATAGAATGCATAGCCCCTTGTTGATTATCCCTTACATAATATACTAAGATCATATCATATACTAAAACCAAAGTGAGTTACTTCCCCTATCGTGGCCTTTGCTCAGAATGTGAGGGTTGGTTGAATACAAATTGACTCAGGGAGAGAGAATCATCTGTTGAACATTTCCTTCATATCTCCTGTTCCGGGAATCTTACAAAACCTTTTCCACATGTCCTCTATCTCTCCATCCTCATCCCTCCATCTGTCATCCACTCCTTTATTTGTCTCCACTCTTTATCAGTCTTTTTTACACCCCGTCCTCCTTTTATTCACTATCTTCATCTAACACTTTTCTACTGATCACCATCTGTCCTCCCGAAATCCTGTCAGTAATAAAAGAGGGATGAATAATTATCTTTCATCATCACTTTTTTTTAACATTTTCTGTTCCATCTGTCCATTCTGATTTGAGGACCTCTGTTTCTCGGAGACAGATCATGTGAGGGACATGCTGATCCCTTAGCTATCACAGGAACTGTGGAGTGAACATGAGCCTATAAGAGAAAGCAGCGCAGAGAAGACAGGACTAGGGAGGACTAGGAGGAGAGGAATGGAGAGAGTAGAGGAGGGAGGAGAGGAATGGAATGGAGAGAGTAGAGGAATGGAGAGAGTAGAGGAGGGAGGAGAGGAATGGAGAGAGTAGAGGGAGGAGAGGAATGGAATGGAGAGAGTAGAGGAATGGAGAGAGTAGAGGAGGGAGGAGAGGAATGGAGAGAGTAGAGGAGGGAGGAGAGGAATGGAGAGAGTAGAGGGAGGAGAGGTATGATGAGTCCTAGATAAGAATGTCTCATTATAGTCAGGCCCAGACTTGCTCCATACTCTGTAAACACACACACACACACACTGCATGCACACACACACACACTCCACTCGCATACCATATCGAAAAGCAAATAGCTATGCATTGAATACTTACAATATTCCAATTGAGCACATACGTTAGTTCAATGTCTAGTTTTGATTTACATTTGGTTGAGATGTCAACTAATGTGAATTCAACGTGAAATCAGCCCAAAAATGTCAACCGTCATTGGATTTGGGTTCAAAGTTGGGTAAAAACATGACTAAATTCCCTTACATTGATGCCTTTTTGCAAATCCAATCAGTTTTCCACATTGATTCAACATCATCACGTGCCATTTTTTTGGTTGAAATGATGTGGACAACATTGATTCAACCAGTTTTTGTCCAGTGGATTTTTATATCAACTCTGCAAAATAACTTACTGACATGTACACAGGCATACATGCAATCATTCTGATTGCATATCCAAAAGTAGCAACATTTATGCATTGAACCTACCTTTGCAAAATTACTTACATGTAGACACAGGCAGAGACACACACAGAGAGAGAGAAACTCCTCTTTTACCCCCACACATGTCACCTCATCTTGATTACAAACATTTCAAAGACATTCTGGACTGGAACATTCCCACTTTGAATTTTTTATTCACAAGCACAGTCCATGTAATGATTAACTGAAATCACATGGCAACCGAGACAAACAAACAAACCAACATGAATAATGCCCATTTTAACACTCAAGGTCAAATATGGTTAAAGTCCTTATGTATTTCCTGATAAACACAAACAATGAAAATTGTTCTAGCCAATAAAAACGGCATACAGAGGAAAATCCTGACATAACATCCTCCCATACAAGTCTGTATCATTGTTAACTTTGTAAAATCATGTGTGCCACATTTCATCGTAGCCTCAGTGTAAAACTGTCGTTACACAGTGCCACCTGCTGATGTAAATACAGCAGTACAGCACCCTCTCAGCTATCCTCCAGTTCAGTGGTTTTCAAACCTCTAGGGCAAGGGTTCCCAAACCCTTTTCACTCAGGGCCCCCCCTTCCAGCATTGGGGAAAATCCAGCGCACCCCTGTGTGCACGCGCCCTGTTTATTTCTATGGGCCCATCCACTGTTCATGACACAGACTGTTCTCACTCCTCTTGTTGGTAGAGAGAATTTTGCAGGTTTAAAGCTTATTTCCTGCAATTCTACATATTTTGTCATGGGGTGCTGTAACGGCCGTCATCAGAATTGTTTTGACTAGGTATACAGCTACGACCGGAAGTTACGTTTTCGTAGCAGGTAAGGAGAATTTACACAGCGCGTTAGGAGAAATAACGTAGCAGAGAGACTGCTGTGGATCATACTGGAGATACAATTACGCAGAATAGGTTCGTACATAGATCTACTAATGTCTAGCTACAGTTCTACTCAATTGCTTAACTGTTTAGTCTTTCAGTGATCACCATTTCAACAATTTTAAGAAGGGTCACACCCTGATCTGGTTCACCTGTCCATATGATTATCTCCACCTCTTCCAGGTCGCTTATTACCCCGGTGTATATGTCCCTGTGTTTCCTGTCTCTCTGTTCCCGTTTGTCTTGTTTGCCAAGTCAACCAGCGGTTTTCCTTGCTCCTATTTTTCCCAGTCTCTGTTTGTTTCTAGTCCTCCTGGTTTCGAGCCTTGCCTGTCCTGACTCCGAACCCGCCTGCCTGACCACTCTGCCTGTTCTGACTACCAACCTGCCTATCCCCTTATACTTTTTTGGACTCGGATATGGTTTCTGACCCCTGCCTGGCCTGACCTCGAGACTGCCTATCGTCTGGTACTGTTTGGACTCTGACCTGGTTTATGAACTCTTGCCTGACCCTGACCTGCCTTTGCCTACTCCCTTTGTTATAATAAATATCGGAGCTCTACCATCTGCCTCCTGTGTCTGCATCTGGGTCTGGCCTTGTGCCCTTATAAGAAGTTGTTGTTATACTTTTACCGTGAATGGATAGAAGTAGCACCGACGAGCCAATGATTTCCCTTGCTTGTACAGCAGTGTCACACATTTTTACATTGAAGAATTCTGAATAAAATTATATTTTTAATTTACTCTGATTTTCCAGAAAGTTGCCTTTCTGACTCCAATGCTACGTCGGATTAATTCCCTTTTGATTAGCTGAGGAGGATAATTAGGTCATGTGTGAAACTCTTTATTTAGAAACAATTTACTTAATGTTAGCTGTTTTCCACAGGTTTTTTTTGTGTAACACAGCTTTTGTTGTGTTCCCTTCTGAGTTTGCATTAGCTTAGGAAGTATTGTAGTTCAGCTAAATGTGCAACTCGAAACACCTCTGTGGGAATCTGTTTTAAAACTGTGCACAGTAAATGTATATTTTTGTTTGTAAAGTTATTTTAGGGTAATATGAAAGTACAATGTCTAAGGTTTCTAAAACCGTTGCGCAGGAAAGGATTATTAATGGGCTTGTGTGAAAGAAAGCAAATAGCTAGTCAGCTATCTTCACTGAAGGCTGTATAGATCATAGAGATCCAGGCCAATAAAGAGATCCATAATTCATGTGTGTAATTCAAGTGTTCTATTTAATTCTGTGGTATATCAATAACCTCTGCTTCTCTTCTCCTTCGCTCCAGACTCCCTGCAGCTCTCTCTTGCTGTCTCTGAAGAGGAGGTTCCCCCTGAGCAGCAGCACTGTGAGAAGGAGTGGAGGTGTCACGACTTCCACCAAAGTCGGTCCCTCTCCTTGTTCGGGTGGCGTTCGGCGGTCGACGTCACCGGTCTTCTAGCCATTGCCGCTCACCTTTCATTTTCCATTTGTTTTGTCCTGGTTTTCCGCACACCTGGTTCACATTCCCTCATCTGACTAAATGTATATTATCCTCTGTTCCCCCCATGTCTGTGTGTGGAATTGTTTGTTACGTGTGGTTCGCATCAGGCTGGTTTGCGCCGGGTATGTGTTTGGCCCGTGTGTTTTGTTTATTGTACCGTTTGTGTACTTTGGGCGTTATCGCTGTTTTCCTTGGGCATGAATAAAGTGCGCCTGTTATCACCCATCTCTGCTCTCCTGCACCTGACTTACCTTCAACCAGTTGCGCACATCATGACAGGAGGCCCAGTCTGGGTCAGGAGGACCCAGAGCACACACAGATTAAAGAGGAACAGGAGGAACTCTGGACCAGTCAGGAGGAACAGCAGCTTCAAGGGCTTGAAGCTGATATCATAGAGTTTAAATTCACTACTTCCTGACTGAATAGTGATTGTAATCAGGAGGACCAATTTCAGTCCTTGACTCTTCCCTAAACCCATACTGTAAAGAACAGAGAGAGTGACTCTAAACCAGTGGATCCTAAACCTTTTGGCACTGTGACTCACCTAAAGGGTCTCGACATTCCTTGTGACCCTCTAGGTAATCAAAAACAATGGTGGTAGGCCTGATCACCAGTGACGATGAGACAGCCTACAGGGAGGAGGTCAGTGGCCTGTTAGTGTGGGGAAGGAACAACGACCTCTCCCTCAACATCAGTAAGACCAAGGAGCTGATCGTGGACTACAGGAAACGAGAGTGTGAGCATGCCCCCATCCACATCAGGGCTGCAGTTGAGCGGGTCGAGAGCTTCAAGTTCCTCTGTGTCCAAATCACTAAGAACTTAAAATGGTTCACACACACGTGCACATTTGTGAAGAAGGCACAACAGTGCCTCTTCCCCCTCGGGAGGTTGAAAAGGTTTGGCATGGGCCTTCAAATCCTCAAAAAGTTCTACAGCTGTACCATTGAGAGCATCTTCAGTGGCTGCATCACTGATTGGTATGGCAATAGCACCGCCTTCTAATGGTGCTACAGAGGGTGGTGTGGACAGCCCAGTACATCACTGGGGCTGAGCTCCCTGCCATCCAGGACCTCTATATCAGGCGGTGTGAAAGGAAGGCCTGGAAAATCGTTAAAGACTCCTACCAACCAAGCCATAGACTGTTCTCTCTTCTTCCGAATGGCAAGCAAACTGGTGCATCAAGTCTGACACCAACAGGCTCCTGAACATCTTCTATCCCCATGCCATAAGAATCCTACATAGCTAACTAAATAGCTAACAAAATGGCTACACTGACTATCTGAGTTGACCTTTATATTTTCTTCTTATATTTGCACCGTCTCTACAGGCACTCTCACAGGGCCCTACACACTACACACACTGATACTCCAACACACATACAAACACTCACTCCATCATTTGCTCACACACACATAATATGAACATACATTTATACTGACGCTACACACACCCACTCACATACAATCCTCATATAAGCTTCTGCTACTCTGTTTATCATGTGTCCTGATGCCAAGTCACCTTACCCCTTTACATATCTACCTCTATCGATCCAGTATCTCTGCACGTTGTAAATATGGTACTGGAACTGACCCTGTATATGGTAGGCTTACTTACTTTATCGTGCTCTTCTTGTTTTGTTCAACCTTGTTATTTTTAGTATTACATTGTTATTGATTACTGCCTTGGTGTTAGAGTTTGCAAGAAAGGCATTTCACTGTACTTCATTGTGCATGTGGCATTAAATCTTGAAACAATGCCTCCAGCCACAGCTCACCCATAAGCAGCAACCCAGTAGTACTTGACAGCAGCCCACAATTGGATCCCAACCCACCACTGGTTCCAAACCCACCATTGGATCCCAGCCCATCATTGGATCCCAACCCTCCATTGGATCCAAACCCATCAATGGGGGAACACTGTTCCAAACCCAGCACCACGTCTACAAAAACGTGCCATTGCCGTGACTGTGGTGAAACGGTTGCTCTGAAAGTTTACCTGCAGAGGCATGTGACTCTCGTCAAGAAGAGACCCAATGAATGCCTTTTCTGCAACAAGTGCTACAACTGTAAACTGAAGGCCGATGTCCGACTCTGTCACGGTGGGACACACTGCACCTGTCCTGTTTTTGTCAAGACATTCAAACTGAAAGGAGTTCTGTCGAGACACATGTAGATTCACACAGGAGAGAAATCATTTAGCGGTGGTGACTGTGGGAAAAGCTTCAGTCTCAAAGATTACCTAAGGAAGGACAAACTGACTCTCACAGAAGAGAAACCATTTAGCTGTGATGACTGTGGGAAAAGCTTCAGTCAGAAGGGAGACCTAGGGACAAATATACTGACTCACACAGGAGATTAATAATTTAGCTGTGGTTGTGGAATAAGCTTCAGTCTCAAGGGGACCCTAACCAGGCATAAACTGATTCACAGAGGAGAGAAATCATTTAACTGTGGTGACTGTGGTAAAATGTCAATCACAGGCAGACCCTATTCATAGACGCTATTTACCTTTAGCGCTTATTGATGACGGTAACTTCTTCTCAGGGGACTTTTGATAACAGCCCCTACGCTTGGTGTAAATGTGAACAGGCATAGCTTGCGGTACAGTTTTGGAAACATAAGGAATGTATCTTTCATATCAGCAAGAAATAATTTTCACCCAAATAAAGTTAAATTAATACACATCTTTATAGGGTTAGGGTTAGTGTAGGGGTGGCAGGTAGCCTAGTGGTTAGAGCGTTGGGGCAGTAACCAAAAGGTTGCTAGATCGAATCCCTGAGCTGACAAGGCTCAGGCTCATCTACACTCCTTAAGAGTACATTCTTGGGCTAAGGCAGACCCTAAAGACCCAAACTGACTCACACAGGAGCTAAATTATTAAACTGTGGGAAAAGCTTCAGTCTCAAAGGTTACCTAAGGAAGCACAAAGCAACTCACACAGGAGAGAAACAATTTCTCTCTGGAGAGAAACCATTTCGAGAAAGAATGGTCAGACTGATGTTATTGTTGATACATTAAATATACACTTTCCAGAAAAGATCTCTGTCCATTTCTTGAAGACTATTTTTCATTCATTGATATACAATCGACTCCTGAGAAATAATTGATTCTCCCAGATCATCCTATACTTATGATAACCACTGTTTATGTAATGTTTTTTTATTTTTTATGTAGTAATCGTTTCACATTGCTCGTCTCCAGACTGGCTGCCTTGCACGGTAGTAAACCCCCAACCAGCTGGCGGCGCTGTTGTTTCTGGGCTTCACACGCTAGCTAGAACCAAGGAATAGTCTAAAATTCCTTGAGTAGAACGCGGAAGTAGGATTGGAGACGAATTTGTTTTGATTTTGAACATTCATTGTGTTGACTAAAGAAATACCAACTGACTCAGTTGAATTTGCAACGCAAAACTAATTTGACAGAAAATGTCTAAACTAGAGTTCTTGCGTGTGTTTTTGAATGAGCGTTTAACGGCTGCTGCTGTGGAGATTTTCGGGGCAGTTGAGAAAACGGTAGTGGGGTACCAGGAGGAGAATGATCGGCTACGGAGACAGCTGTGTATCACACCGAAGATAACATGTATAGGTTCGTATGTATACTGAACACAAATATAAACGCACGCAACATACTACAGTTTATATAAGGAAATCAGTCAATTGAAATAAATTCATTTGGCCCAAATCTATGGATATCACATTACTGGGAATACAGATATGCATCTGTTTGTCACAGTTACCTTAAAAAAAAAGGTCAGGGCGTGGATCAGAAAACCAGTCAGTATCTGGTGTGACCATAATTTGCCTCATGCAGCGCGACACAGCTCCTTCGCATAGAGTTGATCAGGCTGTTGATTGTGACCTGTGGAATGTTGTCCCACTCCACTACAATGGCTGTGCGAAGTTGCTGGATATTTGCGAGAACTGGAACACGCTGTCGTACAGGTCAATACAGAGCATTACAAACGTGCTCAATGGGGTGGCAAGTCTGGTGAGTATGCAGGCCATGGCAGAACTGGGGCCGTGCATTATCATGCTGAAACATGAGGTGATGGCAGCGGATGAATGGCACAACCATGGGCCTCAGGATCTCATCATGGTATCTCGGCATTCAAATTGCCATTGATACAATGGAATTGTGTTCATTGTCAGCAGGTTATGCCTGCCCAAACCATAACCCCACCGCCACCATGGGGCACTCTATTCACAACGTTTACATCAGCACACCGCTCGCCCACACAACATACACATTGAAGTCCGTTATATGATGGCGAACTGCAGTCAGGTCGAGACCCTGTTGAGGACAACGAGCAAGCAGATGAGCTTCCCTGAGACGGTTTCTGACAGTTTGTGCAGAAATTATTTGGTTGTGCAAACCCACAGTTTCATCAGCTGTCCGGGGGGCTGGTCTCAGATGATCCCTCAGGTGAAGAAGCTGGATGTGGAGGTCCTGGGCTGGCGTGGTTACACATGGTCTGCGGTTGTGAGGGTGGTTGGACTTATTGCCAAATTCTCTAAAATGACGTTGGAGTCATCTTATGGTAGAGAAATGAACATTACATTCTCTGGTAACAGCTTTGGTGGACATCCCTGCAGTCAGCATGCCAATTGCACACTCCCTCAAATCTTGAGACATCTGTGGCATTGTGTTTTGTGACAAAACTGCCCATTTTAGAGTGTCCTTTTGTTGTCCCCAGCACAAGGTGCACCTGTGTAATAATCATGCTGTTTATTCAGCTTCTTGATATGCCACACCTGTCAGGTGGATGGGTTATCTTGGCAATGGAGAAAGGCTCACTAACAGGGATGTAAAGAAATTTGTGCAACATTTTTTTATCTAAATAAGCTTTTTGTGTGTATGGGAAAATTTCTGGGGTTGTTTATATTTCAGCTCATGAAACATGGGACCATCACTTTACATGTTGTGCTTACATGTTTGACAAGTAAATAATTTTACCATATGAAATGTCAGTTTAAGTTCTAAACATTTGGAAATGAATTAAAATATATATTTTAAGAGGTTGGCTTATTTGGAACACATGCATGAGCTTAAAGGGTACACTCGGTACCCATTAAGCCCAGTCCGGACTTTTCACATATTTTATCAAATATTTTATGTCTTATACATTTTTTTTTTAAAGTAAACTAATAAAACTTCACAAGAGATCAATCTGCCATTTTATAACTACTTCTACAAAAATTAGGGCAGTATATGTTAGAAATATCTAAACTTCGATTTTGGTGGGCTTAGTAGGTACACTTAATAGGTATACTGTGAAAGTACTTCACACTGAAGGAAGTTAAGTGACATGAAAGCCACCCTTAACAAAATATAGTTCACTTAAAGGCCTAGTGCAGTCAAAAACGTGATTTCCTGTGTTTTATATTTTTTATGATAAAATTATGATAATGCCCTTTCAGTGTAAAAGCTGTTTGAAAAGAGCCATTTCATCCCGTTTTGGTGGGATGGACTTTTGGCCTACCTGGTGACGTCACCAGACGGTAAATTAGTTAATAGACCAATAAGAAAGAGTTGCAAACTTCTCTGCCAATAACAGCTTTTTTTTTTGCTGCCCATTTTTGTCATCGGAAGACAAAACTCTACACACATTTTATATACATGCCACTTTTTTTTTTACACATTAGTTACATAGCAAAAATATAGTTATTTGATATACATCAGGGTAGGGCTCAATTAAAATTGAAGGCAGTCAATTCAGAAAGTAAACTAAAATTACAATTCAGTAATTGTAAAATGTTCATTTATTTTCAATGATTTCTCAATGAACTGACAAGTAGAAGCTATTCATTACCAAACTATTTACATTTCAGAATTTTAAGTAAAAATGACCTGAATTGACTGCCTTTAATTTGAATTGAGCCCAGCTCTGACATCTGGATAGATTGAACTTAAACATATCAGGTAAATGTGAAATAGTGTTTTCAGTCATAACTATTATAAATCATGAGCTTTTAATCCTACCCCTTAGCTACCCTCAGCCAACCTCACCTATTTCTGTAGACCACCCGCTTATGATTTCCATGTGCCGTATATTTTTCACCTGTGCTATGTTGTTTCACATACACATGCATAGTATCTACAGATTGTAAGTCAAAGTTGTATATTTTTACTAAGTGTTATTTTTTGTTTATTGACTATGGTTTTCCAAAGCTCCCAACTGTGCTATTTGTAGGGTTAGTTTTAGGTGAATGGTGTGATTTTTCTGCCATTCCTGAACCTGTGACCAGAAACAAGCTACATAGGTTCAATACCAGAATAAGTGATCTAGTGATTCTGTCTCTTCGCAACTATAAAAGCTAGTATTCAGATTTCCCATCCCCATTCCCAGACAGTCCTGCAGAAATTGAGGAATTGCTCTTTGCTAAGAAACTACACTACATGACCAAAGGTATGTGGACACCTGCTCATTGAACATCTCATTCCAAAATCATGGGCATTAATATGGAGTTGGTTCCCCCTTTGCTGCTATAACAGCCTTCACTCTTTCGGGAAGGCTTTCCACTAGATGTTGGAACATTGCTGCGGGGACCTCCATGCAGCCCCAAGAGCATTAGTAAGGTTGGGTACTGATGTTGGACGATTAGGCCTGGCTCGCAGCTGGTGTTCCAATTCATCCCAAAGGTGTTCGATGGGGTTGAGGACAGGGCTCTGTGCAGGCCAGTCAAGTTCTTCCACACTGATCTCAACAAACCATTTATGTATTGACCTCGCTTTGTGAATGGGGGCATTGTCATGCTGAAACAGGAAAGGGCCTTCCCCAAACTGTTGCCACAAAGTTGGAAGGACAGAATCGTCTAGAATGTCATTGTATGCTGCAGCGTTAAGATTTCTAAGGGGCCTAGCCCGAATCATGAAAAACAGCCCCAGACCATTATTCCTCCTCCATCAAACTGTACAGTTGGCACAATACATTGGGGCAGGTAGTGTTCTCCTGGCAGCTGCCAAACACAGATGTTTCCTTCGGACTGCCAGATGGTGAAGCGTGATTCATCACTCCAGAGAATGCCTTTCCACTGCTACAGAGTCCAATGGCGGCAAGCTCCCGAAAGAACAGTTATTGTGCTGACGTTGCTTCCAGAGGCAGTTTGGAAGTTGGTAGTGAGTGTTGAAACCGAGGACAGACGATTTTTACGCGCTGCAAACTTCAGCACTTGACGTTCCCATTCTGTGAGCTTGTGTGGCCTACCACTTCGCTGCTGAGCCGTTGTTGGTCCTAGACATTTCCATTTCACAATAACAGCACTTACAGTTTCCCGGGGTAGCTCTAGCAGGGCAGAAATTTGACATACTGACTTGTTGGAAAGGTGGCATCCTATCATAGTGCCAAGTTGAAAGTAACTGAGCACTTCAGTCAGCCCATTCTACTGCCAATGTTTGTCTATGGAGATTGGATGGATTTGTGCTCGATGTAATTCACCTGTCAGCAACAGGTTGTGACTAATAGCTGAATTCCTGATACTTGCTGGTTGAAAATGCAATCTACACAGGACCTTCTAATCTGCCTGTTTGCATGGGAGTTTTGGCTTGCCTGGAGTCATCACCAGGTGGTAAATTGGTTAATATACCAATAATACAGAGAGTTCCAAACTTCTCTGCCAATAACAGCTAGTTTTAAGTTTCTCCCTCCCCATTCAGACCACTCCCAGACAGTCCTAGCCAAATTCTTGCTTAAGAGCAATTTTTTGCCATTTTAATGGAAAACTATTATATTAAGGTACCCAATTGTTACCCAGAAATGATTTGATATTGATTTAAAAACAGCTGCATTGGTTCTTTAAACTACATGTAGTTCACTACTCCCCAACACTGCCAATTAGCTAGGCAGGCCAAACGCATTTTCATGATTAACTAATATTATAAACATCTATAAATCATAGCACTTTTTGGGGCTCGTTAGACAGTTTTTACCTGATTAAGTTGATCCCTGTTGAAAAATTATCTTAAAAGTACTGTTTCTACTTCCTGTTGTCGTGGATTTTCGATGTATTGCCCAGTATCAAACCCTGGTTTCAAATGTCCAATTTCATAACCAATATGCTGAACTAAGTCCTGATATTTGACCAAAACATTAAAAAATACTCTATACTTCACGCTTGTGTTCAGATAACTTGTTTTTGCTCAGTTAGCACCTTATAATCTACCACATAGAGGCACTCTTTCCTCAGGTCTAAAAAAATATCCCATTGCCCCAGGGCAGTGACACTGCCCTGTGTAGGGTGCTGTCCTTTGGATGGGACGTTAAATGTGTGTCCTGACTCTCTGTGGTCACTAAAGATCCCGTGGCACTTATCGTAAGAGTAGGGGTGTTAGCCCCGGTGTCCTGGCTAAATTCCCAATCTGGCCCTCATACCATCATGGCCACCTAATCATCCCCCGGTTTACAATTGGCTCATTCATCCCCCTCCTCTCCCCTGTAACTATTCCCCAGGTCGTTGCTGTAAATGAGAATGTGTTATCAGTCAACTTACCTGATAAAATAATGGTAAAATAAAAACATACTACTTTTGCATATTTAGTGTAGCTAGGTGTACTCAGGCATGTCTAAAGGCTGATGACTGTGTGATTCAGGTGTTCTATTTAATTATGTGGTATATAGCAAACCTCTGCTCCTCTTCTTCCCTCCAGACTCCCTGCAGCTCTCTCCCATAGCTTCTGAAGAGGAGGTTCCCCCTGAGCAGCAGCACTGTGAGCAGGAGTGGAGCCCTAGTCTGGGGCAGGAGGACCTAGAGCACACAGAGATTAAAGAGGAACAGGAGGAACTCGGCACCAGTCAGGAGGAAGAGCAGCTTCAAAGGCTGGAGGCTGATATCATAGAGTTTAAATTCACTCCTTTCTGTTTGAAAAGTGAATGTGATCAGGAAGACCCACTTTGGTCCTTGACTCTTCCCCAAACCCAGACTGTGGAGAACAGAGACAGTGACTCTAAAACAGTGGATTCTAAACCTTTTGGCACTGTGACCCACCTAAAGGGTCTCGACAATCCCTGTGACCCTCCATATAATCAAAACAATGACTCCAGCCATTGCTCAGTTGTAAGCCGCAACCCAGTAGGACTTGACAGCAGCCCACCATTGGGGGAACACTGTTTCAAACCCATCACCATGTCTAGAAAAACTCACAGCTTCTGTGACTGTGCTGAAACGTTTGCTCTGAAAGCTGACCTACAGAGGCATGTTACTCTCCCCAAGAAGAGACCCAGTGAATGCTGCTTCTGCAAAAAAGACTATAACTCCACCTGTAAACTGAATGCACATGTCCAACTCTGTCATGGTGGGAAACCCTGCACCTGTCCTGTTTGTGGCAAGACCTTCAAAGTGAAAGGAGATCTGTCCAAGCACATGATGATTCACACAGAAGAGAAACCATTTAGCTGTAGCTGTGATGACTCTGGGAAGAGCTTCAATCTCAAGGAACACTTAACCATAGATATACTGACTGGCACAGGAAAGAAACCATTTAGCTGTGGTGTCTGTGGAAAAGGCTTTAGTCAGAAGGGTTCTCTTAAGAAGCATATATTTACTCACACAGGAGAGAAACGATTTACCTGTAGTGACTGTGGGAAAGGCTTCCATCAGAAGTGGACCCTATCTGAACATATACGTATTCACACAGGAGAGAAACCGTTTAGCTGTGGTGACTGTGGGAAAAGCTTCAATTTGAAGGGGAACCTAAGGAAGCATAAACTGACTCACACAGGAGATAAACCTTTCAGCTGTGGTGACTGTGGGAAAAGTTTCAATTTGAAGGGGAACCTAAGGAAGCATAAACTCACTCACACAGGAGAGAAACCATTTAGCTGTTGTGACTGTGGGAAAAGCTTCAATCTCAAGCAACACCTAAACATGCATAAATTGACTCACACAGGAGAGAAACCATTTAGCTGTGGTGACTGTGGGAGAAGCTTCACTCAAAAGTCTAGCCTGCTGACACATGTGAAAACCATCCACAAAGGAATTAAACTGGATGAAAATTGATAGAAGCAATTAAATTATGATAAATAGATATTATGTAAGAAGAAGGAAACCAAAGGGTAGAATGTGGACACTCTTAGGGGGGGGGGAACTCATATTCATATAGATGTGTGATTAATTTACTGTTGTAAATAAAGTTAGATTTTATTTGAATGATGAGGTAATGATAGAACAGAACAGAGTATTTTAGGAAACACACAGATCTGCTGTTCAAAGTCTGTTGATGTTTTCACGGCATTAGAAACAGGAATTCCTCTTTGTTTTGGAATTTCTCTAAGGGTGATGAGAAAATGGTCTGACTGATGTTATTTGTACTTAAAAAAAATTACTTTCCAGAAAATGCTAAAGACTGTTTCTCATCCATATTGACCTAATGCTGCTTATCTATATTATAATATAAGCCTTCTAAGCTGCGGGAGAGTCTACAATTTTGGGCAGATTTTCTTCATTTTAGGTTAAAAAGCAGAGTGTCGTCCTCTTACATCTGGCTGTACACTTGATATGTCGCTGTGCTTTGTATATTATACATTTTTTTTGTGTTTGGAATGGCAATTTTGCCAGGGGAAATCGTGCTGTCATAATGCATTTGATGTAAGCAATTGTAGGCCCATTTTGAATCTGTAGAATGACTCCATTACCCATAATGCTTATTGACTGGATTTTTACAAAATTACCATGGCAATTATGGGTCACAATAGTAATATACATTTTTGCAACATGCAGCAATCCATGATATTGAAGGTACAGTAACACTTTACTTGACACCCAGCGTCATAACACATTATGACACGGTCATAACTGCTTTATGGCTGGTAATGACACCTACAGTGCATTCGGAAAGTAGTCAGACCCCTTGACTTTTTCTACATTTTGTTACGTTACAGCCTTATTCTAAAATGGTTTAAATTGTTTTTTTCCCTCATCAATCTATACCCCATAATGATAAAACAAAAACAGTTTTTTAGACATTTTACAAATTGTATTACAAATAAACTGAAATATCACACATAGATAGCGTTGCTGCACAGCTATTTTCAGAGATGGTTGTCCTTCTGGAAGGTTATCTCATCTCCACAGAGGAACTCTGGAGCTCTGTCAGAGTGACCATCGGGTTCTTGGTCATCTCCCTGACCAAGGCCCTTCTCAGTTTGGCCAGGCGGCCAGCTCTAGGAAGAGTCTTGGTGGTTACAAACGTTTTCCATTTAAGAATGATGGAGGCCACTGTGTTCTTGGGGACCTTCAATACTACAGATTTTTTTGTACCTTTCCCCAGATCTGTGCCTCGACAGAATTCTTTTTCGGAGCTCTACAGACAATTCCTTCGAACTCATGGCTTGGTTTTTGCTCTGACGTACATTTTGCAAACATTTCTAAATACCTGTTTTCACTTTGTAATTATGGGGTATTGTGTGTAGATTGATGATTTTATTTAATCCATTTTAGAATAAGACTGTAACGTAACAAAATGTGGAAAAAGGGAAGGGGTCTGAATACTTTCCAAATGCTTCGTAGATAGGTTTCAAAACCCACATTTATTCAAATCATTTTTTTCCCTGCCAATAAGCATTTTTCTTTTGAAAGTTTGTTTCTTAAGTCCTTAGTTGTTGTAATGAATTCTTTAGTCATGTTTTTTTTCATCATTTTAAATCACTTGTTTGAAAATACACTTTATGACACTGTCATAAAGCATTGTGATCATCGTGTGTCACTTTACTTGGACTAAGAAAATACACTTTATAACACTGTGAAGAAGCATTATGACCATTATAATCATATAAGTCAGATAGGCCTGTCAGGTAAATGCCCTTATGTCAGTCATCAGTCAAAAAGAGGGTGTCTTGTCCTGCTCCTTAAATCTGGTCCCCCATTCATCCCAGTAATCAGAAACTGAGCGTTGGGGTAGGTGCATGTCTGACATGAATGTGTGCGCAATTACAATAATAATAATTTAATAATGGTCAATTTCAGAAAATGTTACATAACATAAATATTCTGTTGACAAGTAGACTATGGTGTAATGGAATGTTTTGCCTTGTGTGGTAGGTTTTGTGGGTTTTGACACTCTTATGTAGGTGTCATAACCAGCCATAAAATAAAGCAATATACACTATATATACAGAAGTATGTGGACACCCCTTCAAATTAGTGGATTCGGCTATTTGCTGACAGGTGTATAAAATCGAGCACACAGCCATGCACTCTCCATTGACAAACATAGGCAGTAGAATGACCTTACTGAAGAGCTCAATGACTTTCAATGTGGCACCATCATAGGATGCCACCTTTTCAACAAGTTAGTTCATAAAATTTCGGCCCTACTGGTGCTGTTATTGTGAAGTGGAAACATCTAGGAGCATGAATGGCTCAGCTGCAAAGTGGTAGGTCACACAAGTTCTCAGAAAGGGAGCGGCGAGTGACGAAGTGTGTAACAATTGTTTATGCTCGTTTGCAACACTCACTACCGAGCATCGGCTGGAGTGGTGTAAAGTATCGGCTGGAGTGCCAAGCGCCGGCTGGAACCAAGCGTCGGCTGGAGTGGTGTAAATCTCGCCGCTATTGGACTCTGGAGCAGTGGGAATGAGTTTTCTGGAGTGATGTATCACGCTTCCCCATCTGGAAGTCCGGTGGACGAATCTGGGTTTGGCGAATGGCAGGATAACGCTACTTGCCCAAAGTCATAGTGCCAACTGTAAAGCTTGGTGGAGGAGGTATAATGGTCTGGCTGTTTTTCATGGTTTGGGTTAGGCCCCTTAGTTCCAGGGAAAGGAAATCAACGTTACAGCATACAATGACATTCTAGAAGATTCTGTACTTCCAACTTTGTGGCAACAGTTTGCGGAAGGTCTTTTCCTGTTTCAGCATGACAATGCCCCCGTTCACAAAGCGAGGTCCATACAGAAATGGTTTGTCAAGATCGGTGTGGAAGAACTTGACTGGCCTGCACAGATCCCTGCCTTCAACCCCATCAAACACCTTTGGGATGAATTGGAACGCCAACTGCGAGCCAGACCTAATCGCCCAACATCAGTGTCTGACCTCACTAATGCTCGTGGCTGAATGGAAGCAAGTCCCCGCAGCAATGTTCCTAGCGGCTGTTGGCAGCAAAGGGGGGACCAGGGCTGTCTTTGTAAAATCAGAATTTGTTCTTAACTGACTTGCCTAGTTAAAATAAAAATATTAATGCCAATGATTTTGGAATGAGATGTTCGACAAGCAGGTGTCCACATACTTTTGGCCTTCTGGTGTATGTCACAACAGTGCCATGACAGTGTTGACATATGACATGGTTATGAACGTGTCATAACATGTTATGACGCTGGGTGTCAAGTAAAGTGTTACCCCACAAGGGCTCAGTCCCCTCTTGTGCTCCCTGTTCACCCATGACTGCGTGGCCAAGCACGCCTCCAACTCAATCATCAAGTTTGCAGACGACACAACAGTAGTAGGCTTGATTACCAATGATAACGAGACAGCCTACAGGGAGGAGGTGAGGGCTCTGGGAGTTTGGTGCCTGGAAAACAACCCCTCACTCAATGTCAACAAAACAAAGGAGATGATCGTGGACTTCAGGAAACAACAGAGGGAGCAAGCCCCTATCTACATCGACGGGACCGCAGTGGAGAAGGTGGAAAGATTCAAGTTCCTTGGTGTACACATCACTGACAAACTGAAATGGACCGCCCACACAGACAGCGTGGTGAAGAAGGCGCAACAACCTCAGGAGGCTAAAGAAATTTGGCTTGTCACCTAAAACACTCAGACATTTTTACAGATGCACAATTGAGAGCATCCTGTCAGGCAGTATCACCGCCTGGTACGGCAACTGCACCGCCCGCTACCACAAGGCTCTCCAGAGGGTGGTGCGGTCTGCCCAATGCATTACCGGGGTCAAACTACCCGCCCTCCAGGACAACTACAGTACCCGATGTCACAGGAAGGCCAAAAAGAACATCAAGGACAGCAACCACCCGAGCCACTGGCTGTTCACCCCGCTATCATCCAGAATGCGAGATCAGTACAGGTGCATTAAAGCTGGGAGCGAGAGACGGAAAACAGCTTCTATCTCAAGGCCATCAGACTGTTAAACAGCCATCACTAGCACATTAGTGGCTGCTGCCTATAGGCATAGACTATGAATCACTGACCACTTTAATAAATGGAACACTAGTCACTTTAATGATGTTTACATATCTTGCTTTACTCATCTCATATGTATATACTGTATTCTATACTATTCTACGGTATCTTAGTTACTTAATGTTTACATATCTAGCGTTACTCATCTCGTGTATATACTGTTTTCTATACTATTCTACGGTATCTCATTCACTTGATAATGTTTACATATCTTGCATTACTCATCTCGTATGTATATACTGTTTTTCTATACTATTCTACTGTATCTTAGTCCATTCCGCTCTGACGTCGCTCATCCATATGTACTGTATATAGTCATAATTCCTACTTAGATTTGTGTGTATATGTTGTGTAATTTGTTAGATATTACTTGTTAGATAGTACCCGACTGTGAGAGCTAGAAGCACAAGCATTTCGTTACACCCGCATTAACATCTGCTAATCACTTGTATGTGACCAATAAAATTTGATTTGAACTGCGCTGCTTTGCTTATAGTCTACAGGGGCCCGTGCGTAAAATCTTCAACGACATATCCCATGACCTGCTGCCCTGTTTCCCCAATTCTTAAACCAGCGTTTCCCAAACTCGGTCCTGGGGACCCTAAGGGGTGCACGTTTTTGTTTTTTTCCATAGCAATACACAGCTGATTAAAATAATAAAAGCCCAATGATAAGTTGATTATTTGAATCAGCTGTGTACTCCTAGGGGAAAACCAAAACATGCACCCCTTGGGGAACCCAGGACCGAGTTTGGGAAACGCTGTCTTAAACTAACCCTCAAATCCTTTCAAATAATGCTGTTAAATAAAGCTAGGTATATAATGAGTCAAATAAGCACTAGGCCTAAAACATAGGCAACAAACATTAGCTGGTAGATGCCAGCCCACACCGTTCACAACGGCCCTAGCTTACAACACCAGAGTGCAACTATTAAAACCATGAATTGATCAAACAGTAGCCTAAAGTTCATTGAAGGCCCAGTGATTTCCCTGTGTTTATATACAGTACCAGTCAAAAGTTTGGACACACCTACTCATTCAAGGGTTTTTCTTTATGTTTACTATTTTCTACATTGTAGAATATGTGGATATATATGGATATATTGAAGCAACATCTAAAGACATAAGTCAGGAAGTTAAAGCTTGGTCGCAAATGGGGCTTTCAAATGGACAATGACCCAAGCATACTTCCAAAGTTGTGGCAAAATGGCTTAAGGACAACAAAGTCAAGGTATTGGAGTGGCCATCACAAAGCCCTGACCTCAATCCCATAGAAAATGTGTGGGCAGAACTGAAAAAGCGTGTGTGAGCAAGGAGGCCTACAAACCTGACTCAGTTACACCAGCTCTGTCAGGAGGAATATGCCAAAATTCACCCAACTTATTGTGGAAGCTTGTGGAAGGCTACCCAAAACATTTGACCCAAGTTAAACAATTTAAAGGCAACGCTACCTAATAAAATTGAGTGTATGTAAACTTCTGAC
The DNA here is from genome assembly GCF_901001165.1 of Salmo trutta. Taxonomy (NCBI): domain Eukaryota; kingdom Metazoa; phylum Chordata; class Actinopteri; order Salmoniformes; family Salmonidae; genus Salmo; species Salmo trutta. The sequence goes on along the minus strand of NC_042964.1, from coordinate 22,599,994 downwards.
CCACTGGGAATGTGATGAAAGAAATAAAAGCTGAAATAAATAATTCTCTCTACTATTATTCTGACATTTCACATTCTTAAAATAAGGTGGTGATCCTAACTGACCTAAAACAGGGAATTGTTACTAGGATTAAATGTCAGGAATTGTGAAAAACTGAGTTGAAATGTGTTTTACTAAGGTGTATGTAAACTTCCGACTTGAACTATATATTGCTAGCAACAGTATCATTCCCCTTTCATCTGTGTGGTATCATGGCTAGCCTGGCTCGCTAGCATTATCAAATAATGTTGTATAATCAAAAGTAGCTGTTAGCTCAAGGGGGGCAAAGTGCGGTCCGTATCCAACCTGCCAGTCACTTCAATCCAGCCCACGATACATTTTTTTCCATTTTTCGTATTATTATTTTTTACCCCCTTTTTCGATCTTGGCTCATCGCTGCAACTCCCCAACGGACTCAGGAGAGTCCTTAACACGGAAGCCAGCCGCACCAATGTGTCAGAGGAAACACTGTTCAACTGGCACCCGGGGTCAGCCTGCAGGCACCTGGCCCCCCACAAGGAGTCACTAGGGTGTGATGAGCCAAGTAAAGCCCCACCAGCCAAACCCTCCCCTAACCCGGACAATGCTGGGCCAATCGTGTGCCGTTCTATGGGACTCCTGACGACGGCCGGTTGTAGCACAGCCCGGGATATGAACCCGGGACGGTAGTAAAGCCTCTAGCCCTACTGCATGCAATGCAGTGCCTTAGACCGTTGCGCCACTTGGGAGCCCCTGCGAGACATTTTTTAAATATATAAAATATTATTATATTTGAGTTACAATTTTTGGCCTAAAATTACTCATTTCATGATATACAAACAACCTCCAATAGATGGCGCTGTAGTCTGGCACTGCGATCTGTATTTGGGCCTACAGTCAGATTCAGAATGCGCTCAGTCATCGTAGCCACTTCATTGCTTGATGGCTTTTGACGTGAAAAATGAGTGCTGCGAAAACAAGAAAAGTGGACTATGAATGTCATGTGTTTAAAGAAGAATGGACAGCAAAATACTAATATTGGACATTAGGCGGTATGTCTGATATGCCAAGAAAGTGTTGCCGTTTTTAAGGAATATAATCTCAATCGTCATTTTTCAAGCAAGCATGCTAACTACGCTAGCAATCTGACCTCTCATGAAAAGGCAAGCAAGCCCTCAAAACTTGCCACAAACTTAAAAGCCCAACAAAATACGTTTACTAAATGGTGCTCTACTCAAGACTTCATAACTAAGGCAAGCTACGTAGTGGTACATAAAATTGCAAAACGTAGCAAGCCTTTTTCTGAAGGGGAGTTTATGAAAGAGTGTATTGTAGGTATACTGTTGGTATACTTTGTCCTGAGAGTAAAAGCCAATTCGAGAAAATGTGCTTATCACGCAGGACCATCATTAGGTGTCTGGAAGTGATAGGTGAGGAGCTAATCTCTGAGTTGAAGAAAAAAGCAGATGGCTTCGATCTTTTTTCAATTAGCACTGGATGAGAGTACTGACATCAGAGACATCACTTAACTTTACATTTTTGTCAGAGGAATAAATGAGAACTTTGAAAAAACAGAGGAACAGAGGAACAGAGAAACAGAGGAACTTCTTGCGATGGAATCAAAGATGGGAACAAACAGGGGCTCTGACATATGACCTGTAAAAACATTGGCCTACTAAAAAGATTACAAGACAAAGTAAAAGAAGAAAGCCCTAACTCTGAGGAATTTATATTTCTTCACTGTATTATTCATCAGGAAGCCCTGTGTAAAAGTGTGTTAAGGATGAACCATACTTGTGGAGGTCTACAATTTTTTTTTGAAGTCTTGACTGATTTATTTAGATTTTCCCATGATGTCAAGCAAAGAGGCACTGGGTTTGAAGGTAGGCTTTAAAATACATCCACAGTTACAGTTACCTCCAATTCACTCAAACTATGTCAATTAGCCTATCAGAAGCTTCTAAAGTCATGACATCATTTTCTGGAATTTTCCAAGCTGTTTAAAGGCACAGTCAACTTAGTGTTCTGACCCACTGGAATTGTGATACAGTGAATTGTAAGTGAACCAATCTATCTGTAAACAATTGTTGGAAAAATTACTTGTGTCATGCACGAAGTAAATGTCCTAACCGACTTGCCAAAACTATAGTTTGTTAACAAGAAATCTGTGGAGTGGTTGAAAAACTAGTTTTAACGACTCCAACCTAAGTGTATGTAAACTTCCGACTTCAACTGTATTTTTTTGTAATAACATTTTAGGAGGTGTATCAGCTTTAATCAAATCAAATCAAAGTGTATTTGTCACATGCTCCAAATCCAACAGGTGTAGACCTTACAGTGAAATGCTTACTTACAGGCTCTAACCAACAGTGCAAAAAATAAATAAAAAGGTTTTAGGTGAACAATAGGTAAGTAAAGAAATAGAAACAACAGTAAAAAGACAGTGAAAAATAACAGTATCGAGGCTATATACAGTCACCGGTTAGTCGGGCTGATTGAGGTAGTATGTACATGTAGATATGGTTAATGTGACTATGCATGTATGATAAACAGAGAGTAGCAGTAGCGTAAAAGGGGTTGGCGGGTGGTGGGTGACAATGCAGATTGCCCGGTTAGCCAATGTGGGGGGGCACTGGTTGACCGGGCTAATTGAGGTAGTATGTACATGAATGTATAGTTAAAGTGACTATGCATATATGATAAACAGAGAGTAGCAGCAGCGTAAAAGGGCTTGGGGGGGCATGCGGTAGTAGAGAGAACAGACTATGACTGGGGTGGCTGGGGTCTGACAATTTTTAGGGCCTTCCTCTGACACCGCCTGGTAGAGGTCCTGGATGGCAGGCAGCGTAGCCCCAGTGACGTACTGGCCGTGCGGTTGGAAACCGAGCAGCTGCCCTACCAGGCAGTGATGCAACCAGTCAGGATGCTCTTGATAATGCAGCTCTAGAACCTTTTGAGGATCTCAGGACCCATGCTAAATCCTTTTAGTTTCCTGAGGGGGAATAGGCTTTGTCGTGCCCTATTCACGACTCTCTTGGTGTGTTTGGACCATTCTAGTTTGTTGGTGATGTGGACACCAAGGAACTTGAAGCTCTCAACCTGCTCCACTACAGCCCCGTCAATGGGAATGTGCTCGGTCCTCCTTTTCCTATAGTCCACAATCATCTCCTTTGTCTTGGTTACGTTGAGGGATAGGTTGTAAGTCTGGCACCACCCGGCCAGATCTCTGACCTCCTCCCTATAGACTGTCTCGTCATTGTCGGTGATCAGGCCTACCACTGTTGTGTCGTCTGCAAACGTAATGATGATGTTGGAGTCCTGCCTGACCATGCAGTCGTGTGTGAACAGAGAGTACAGGAGGGGACTGAGCACGCACCCCTGAGGGGCTCCAGTGTTGAGGATCAGCGTGGCAGATGGGTTGCTACCTACCCTCACCACCTGGGGGCGGCCCATCAGGAAGTCCAGGATCCAGTTGCAGAGGGAGCTGTTTAGTCCCAGGATTCTTAGCATAGTGATGAGCTTTGAGGGTACTATGGTGTTGAACGCTGAGCTGTAGTCAATGAATAGCATTCTCACGTAGGTGTTCCTTTTGTCCAGGTGGGAAAGGGCAGTGTGGAGTGCAATAAAGATTGCATCATCTGTGGATCTGTTTGGGCACTATGCAAATTGGAGTAGGTCTTGGGTTTCTGGGATAATGGTGTTGATGTGAGCCATTACCAACCTTTCAAAGCACTTCATGGCTACAGACATGAGTGCTACGGGTCGGTAGTCATATTGGCAGGTTAGCTTAGTGTTCTTGGGCACAGGGACTATGGTGGTCTGCTTGAAACATGTTGGTATTACAGACTCAATCAGGGACATGTTGAAAATGTCAGTGAAGACAACTAGTTGGTCAGTACATGCCCGGAGCATAATATTGCAAATAGACTGCGCCTTCGATCAATGTAATTGTCTGTATCATTTTCAATCCCCCATATATTTTTTAAATATATATATATATATTATTTTAAATATATATAGTACCAGTCAGACACACCTACTCATTCAAGGGTTTTTCTTTATTTTTACTATTTTCTACATTGTAGAATAATAGTGAAGACAAACTATGAAATATGCATTTGTTGTCAGTAGCTTATGCCTGACCATACCATACCCTCGCCAACATTGGGCACCAACATAGGGCACTGTGTTCACAACGTTGACCAAACCACCAATCACCAAACCGCTCGCCCATACAATGCCATACACGTGGTCTGCAGTTGTGAGGCCAGTTGGACGAACGGTCAAATTCTCTAAAACTACGTTGTAGGAGGCTTATGGTGGAAAAATAAACATGAAGTTATCTGGCAACAGGTCTGGTCGACATTCCTGCAGTCAGCATGCCAATTGCACGCTCCCTCAACTCAAGACGTCCGTGGCATTGTGTTGAGTGACAGAATTGCACATTTTAGAGTGGCCGTGTACATACACAAGGTGCACCTGTGTAATGGCCATGCTGTTTTATCAGCTTCTTGATATGCCACACCTGTCAGGTGGATGGATTATCTTGTCAAAGGAGAAATGCTCACTAACAGGGATGTAAACATATTTGTGCACAAGATTTGAGAGAAATAAGCTTTTTGTGTGTATGGAACATTTCTGGGATCTTTTATTTCAGCTCATGAAACATGGGACCAAAACTTTACATGTTGTGTTTATATTTTTGTTCAGTGAGCATCTTTAAAATGGGGCCCAAAGTCAAGTTGCTTTTGGCATGGAGGCACTTATGTGAATGAGAGATTAAATGACTTACCTGTGACTGTCAGTCTGACTGCATCACTCCACTCAGAATGCTTCTTCTGATCAGTATGTGTACCGAGACACCTGTAGTCACCATTGTCTGAAATCATAACCTCACTGATTTCAAATTCATGCTCCCTACTGACTGAGTCTGCATCATCCTTGCACCATGTGTATTTCCAGTCAGTGACTTCTCCCCTCTGTATGTTACATCTGAAAGTGACAGACTCTCCACTCAATATCTGGGAGGATTTGGGGTGTATAGTCAGAACAGCTGTTGCCCATGCTCCACAAAATTAACCAGCATGATACAATTTCCATACCCATGTTATTTTGAGACATTCAAAACACAAAAGATGTCTAGTCAAAAGCAGCTTTAAAATCACAAAGAAATATGAAATATTAAGAGATGGAGGCTTGATAAAGTGTACAAATATCTACCATCATCATCTTCAGAGTGTCCAGAGTAGATGTGTGTACTCAGCACTACAACAAAGAAAGTCACTTTGTGTAACGGCTGTCTTCAGAAATGAACCAAGGCGCAGCAGGTATGTGAATACTCATATTTAATTACCCAAAAAAGGAGTAAAGCATCCACAGGAAACAATAAACAACACAGCAGCAACAGTTTGCAGGCTAACAAACGCAGTACAAAACAACCACCCACAACCCCAAAAGAAAAACACACACACCTATATAGGACTTCCAATCAAAGGCAACTCAACACACCTGCCTTCAATTGGAAGTCCCAATCAACAATACAAACATTCCCATACACAAAACTGTCACGTCCTGACCCCAAAACTAAAACAATAGCTCCATCTGCTGGTCAGGACGTGACACTTTGCTCCAATATTAGTTTGAAATAAATAACAACATGCCATATTCATGTTACTGATTACCAAATCAATCCTGTACTTTATTTTAAAGGGTCAAGCTGCAATTTCTACATACATTTTTGCACTTTTAAATGAATCAAAGCCATTCATTCATGAAGAGTATAACTTTTAATTGCCTAACTTTTAATTGCAAAATATACGGTTATTTTATGACAATTATTGAAAACAATGTAGATCACGACTCCATTTTGCTCTAGGCAGAAACTCAAACAGGAAGTAACCGTGCTCAGGTCTATTCAATGCTGGGCTGACCAATGGGAATTCATGCTTCAAGATTGATTTATTCACACAGACTGGGATATGTTCTGGGTAGCCGCTGAGAATAACATTGACATATACACAGACACGGTGACTGAGAACATCAGGAACTGTATTGGGCATGTTGTTCCCACTGTGACTATTAAAAGTTACCCAAACCAGAAACCTTGGATACATGTCAACATTTGCGGAAAACTGAAATCGCAAACCATCGTATTTAACCATGGCAAGGTGACTGGGAATATGGTTGAATACAAACAGCTGAGTTATTCCGTCCATAAGGCAATCAGACAAGCAAAACTTCAGTACAGAGACAAAGTGGAGTCGCAATTCAACAGCTCAGACATGAGACACATGTGGCAGGGTCTACAGAGAATCACGGATTAACAAGAGAAAACCAGCTACGTCACGGACACCGACGTCTTGCTCAAGGACAAGCTAAACCCCTTCTTTGCCTGCTTTGAGGATAACACAGTGACACCGACGCGGCCCGCTCCGAAAGACTGTGGGCTCTCATTCTCCGTGGCCGAGAAAGATATTTAAGCAAGTTAAGCCTCGCAAGGCTGCAGGTCCAGACGGCATCCCTAGCCACATCGTCAGAGCATGCGCAGACCAGCTGGCTGGTGTGTTTACGGACATATTCAATCTCTCCCTATCCCAGTCTGTTGTCCCCACTTGCTTCAAGATGCCACCATTGTTCCTGTACCCAAGAAAGCGAAGGTAATTTAACTAAATGACTATCGCCCCGTAGCACTCACTTCTGTCATCATTAAGTGCTTTGAGAGACTAGTTAAGGATCATATCACCTCTACCTTACCTGACACCCTAGACCCACTTCAATTGGCTTTCCTCCCCAATAGATCCACAGAAGATGCAATCGCCATCGCACTGCACCCTGCCCTATCCCATTTGGACAAGAGGAATACCTACGCAAGAATGCTGTTCATTGACTATAGCTCAACCTTCAACACAATAGTACCCTCCAAGCTCATCATTAAGCTCAGGGCCCTGGGTCTGAACCCTGCCCTGTGCAACTGGGTCCTGGACTTCCTGACAGACCGCCCCCAGGTGGTGAAGTTAGGAAACAACACCTCAACTTGGCTGATCCTCAACGCAGGGGCTCCACAAGGGTGCGTGCTCAGCCCCCTCCTGTACTGTCTGTTCACCCATGACTGCGTGGCCATGCACGCCTCCAACTCAATCATCAAGTTTGCAGACGACACAACAGTGTAGGCCTGATTACCAACAATGACGAGACAGCCTACAGGGAGAAGTTGAGGGCCCTGGTGGAGTGGTGCCAGGAAAATAACCTCCCCCTCAACGTCAACAAAACGAAGGAGCTGATCGTGAACTTCAGGAAACAGCAGAGGGTGCACAGTGGGGAGGTGGAAAGCTTCATGTTCCTCTGCGTACACATCACTGACAATCTGAAATGGTCCAACCACACAGACAGTGTGGTAAAGTAGGCGCAACAGCACCTCTTAAACCTTAGAAGGCTGAAAAAATGTGGCTTGGTCCCTAAGGCCCTCACAAACTTTTACAGATGCACAATTGAGAGCATCCTGTCAACCACCTGAGCCACGGCCTGTTCACCCCTTTATCATCCAGAAGGCAAGGTCAGTACAAGTGCATCAAAGCTGGGAATGTTAAATAGCCATCACTAGCACAGAGAGGCTGCTGGCTATATACACAGACTTGAAATCATTGACAACTTTATTAAATGGAACACTAGTCACTTTAATAATGTTTACATGTCTTGCATTACTCATCTCATATGTATATACTGTATTCTATACTATGGTACTGTATCTTAGTCTATGCCGCTCTGACATTGCTTGTTCATATATTTATATATTCTTAATTCCATTCCTATACTAAGATTTGTGTGTATTGGGTATATGTTGTGAAATTGTTAGATATTACTTGTTAGATATTGCTCCACTGTCGGAACTAGAAGCACAAGCATTTCGCTACACCCGCAATAACATCTGCTAAACACGTGTATGTGACTAATAACATTTGATTTGATTTGAATCATCAGTTTTTATTTGATATATGAGAATTGATACAAAATACAACACAAGACTCCTAAGTGATGCTCGTCACACAAAAAAAACACAAAATATGTTTATCCAAAAGCAGCTTTAAAAATCACAAAGAAATATGATGAAGTATTAAGAGGTGAAGGCTTGATCAAGTGTACAAATATCTACCATCATCATCTTCAGAGTGTCCAGAGTAGATGTGTGTACTCAGCACTACAACAAAGAAAGTCACATTACTCCAATATTAGATAGAAATAAATAACAACATGTCATATTCATGTTACTGATTACCAAATCCATCCTGTACTTTATTTTAAAGGTGCATTCTCCATTTTCTACATAGATTTCTGCACTATTAAATTAATTACAGAAATTCAAGTCTTATCCCATCATAACCCAAAATATACGGTTATTTTATGACAATTATTGTAAACAATGTAGATGCGCCGTATACCATAGCAAGTGGCATGGTGAGCGTTTTGTGGTAGTATGAATTATGGACTGCAGCTTTAAATGGCCACTGACTTCCCGTGTTCTGCACACAGAGAGTGTACAGAGACCAAGAACACCAAAACACCACTCATTAATCTCTTAACACAGTTTACTATAACTGTAGTGAAGGAACCCTCAACCATTTACAATAATCACAACTTGATACTACAACACATCCAACAAATATAGCATTTTATATTCATTGTCACTGACAGCACATTTTGGAAGCACTGAGTTGGCATCAATCTTTAGTTCCAGAGTGATGACCTGGTTAAATGCCCACCATATCAGGTTTCAGTTATGACCCAGATGCAGACAGTGTCGAAGAAACAAACGTTTATTTCTAGGACAGGGGCAGGAAAACGACAGGTCAAAGGCAGGCAGAGGTCAGTAAACCAGAGTGGGTGCAAAAGGTCCAGAACAGCAGGCAGGCTCAGAGTCAGGGCAGGCAGAACAGTCAAATCCTGAGAGGACTAGAAAACAGGAGCAAGAAACAGACCTGTGCAGGGGAACAAACGGTGGCAGGTTTCACGAAACAAAACAAACTGGCAACAGACAGACAGAGAATACAGGTACAAATACACAGGGGATAATGGGGAAGACAGAGAGAGAAAGATTCAAGAGATATGTAAAAATACTGTGAGAAAAAATAGTAGCAATTGATAGCGTGTTTATATTCCGACCAACTTCTCCTTATGGATGTCTTCATGGTCTCACACTGGTTCCTTCCTCATTATTGGAAGAATTGAGACCTGAACTGAGATCAGAGCTTGTGGTTGGATATCAGTGTCCAGATGTTTGTTTCATGTTGCACCCACCATTGCAGACAGACAGACAGACAGACAGACAGACAGACAGACAGACAGACAGACAGACAGACAGACAGACAGACAGACAGACAGACAGACAGACAGACAGACAGACAGACAGACAGACAGACAGACAGACAGACAGACAGAGTACTGTAAGCCTCCACTCAAACATTTTCTCAGGTGGCAAGCCTAGCCAGCTACCTCAGTTGTTCCACAATGGAAATTGACATCTTCTGTCACCCCCTCAATTATGAGGAATACATTTAGTTAGATACTGTCTTCATAGATATATATGTTTCTTATTGTGTTGTTTATGGTTGTATTTCAATATGTATGTTTATGTGTTGTGTATCAGGGCTATTGTTCATGTACTGTATCGTGTGTGTGTGTGTGTGTGTGTGTGTGTGTGTGTGTGTGTGTGTGTGTGTGTGTGTGTGTGTGTGTGTGTGTGTGTGTACATCAGAGGCAGAGCTGTGCAGAATTTATTACCACTGACCAGAGATGGGAGGAGTTTCAAAGCTGTAGCTGGGTAACTAGATTTCCAGGTTAAAGTGTAGAGTTTCAATAGTTTCACATCATTACATGCTGAATACATAAATGCTGAATTTTTTATTTGTTTTACTATTTACCTCTAAAAATATCTAAGTGGTTTGATGTAGAGTGTGAGACACTGTGCCAAGAAACAAGGTTGAGATCTGGGGTTTCTTATCGCCCCCTTCAGGACAGGCCTGTAACTACTCTTCATTCTTGTGGATCACAATTTAGAAAGTAAGATGTGATTGGTCACATAGCAACAACATAACCCCTCAGTCTACTGGGTCTGTCCCCTTATTCCTTCCTCTCTCTATGTCATCATATTAGTACAGACACGGACCACTTCTGTATGGGTTCATCTCAGTAGAAATCAAATCTGAATGTGGTTTACAGAAGACTGACAACACTATGTGGCATAGAGATTTTGTTAGAAAGTGTTGCTTTACATCAGGGGTGTCAAACTCAAATCAGCACAAGGGCCATATTGAAAAAACAATGAATTTGCGGGCTAACATGTTTGTTTTTACAAAAAAAACACCCGTAAAACTGCAACCCAAACTGCCTGTTGTTTGTTAGAAAAAAATATGTATTTTCATAATGTCCACGAATGAACATAGGATGCTGTATATTGCATTTTAACACACATATATACACATATATATATATATATATATATAAAACAGATCAATAATATTTGTCCAGCCTTTGCTGCTATGCTTGCAGATGTGCACAATATGCAAACACCCTAAAAAAAAGTATTTAATAACTCCAAATAACAAAAACGTAGCTAGGTGGTTGTAACATTTAAACTAGTTTTTTTTATTTTTAAATTTTGCACTTCATGGATTACCCTGGCAGTTAAAAGCAGCATTGCTGCATGGTGCACTCAAAATGGCGTGTAGTTGAGTAGCCTAGGCTACTACTCAAATGTTGCTGTAACAGGCCTACATGTTTTTCCTTTCATGGTGTTTTGTTGCAGGTTTAGTTTTTTTGGTTATACATTGTCAAGCTTTAAAGTTTGCAGACGACACAACAGTGGTAGGCCTGATCACCAACAATGACGAGACAGTCTATAGGGAGGAGGTCAGAGACCTGGCCGGGTGGTGCCAGAATAACAACCTATCCCTCAACGTAACCAAGACTAAGGAGATGATTGTGGACTACAGGAAAAGGAGCACCGAGCACGCCCCCATTCTCATCGACGGTGCTGTAGTGGAGCAGGTTGAGAGCTTCATGTTCCTTGGTGTCCACATCAACAACAAACTAGAATAGTCCAAACACACTAAGACAGTCGTGAAGAGGGCACGACAAAGCCTATTCCCCCTCAGGAAACTAAAAAGATTTGGCATGGGTCCTGAGATCCTCAAAAGGTTCTACAGCTGCAACATCGAGAGCATCCTGACCGGTTGCATCACTGCCTGGTACGGCAATTGCTCGGCCTCCGACCGCAAGGTACTTCAGAGGGTAGTGAGTACGGCCCAGTACATCACTGGGGCAAAGCTGCCTGCCATCCAGAAGGCCCTAAAAATTGTCAAAGACCCCAGCCACCCCAGTCATAGAGTGTTCTCTCTACTACCGCATGGCAAGCGGTACCGGAGCGCCAAGTCCAGGACAAAAAGGCTTCTCAACAGTTTTTACCCCCAAGCCATAAGACTCCTGAACAGGTAACCAAATGGTTACCCGGATTATTTGCATTGTGTGCCCCCCCAACCCCTCTTTTACGCTGTTGCTACTCTGTTCATCATATATGCATAGTCACTTTAACTATACATTCATGTACATACTACCTCAATTGGGCCGACCAACCAGTGCTCCCGCACATTGGCTAACCGGGCTATCTGCATTGTGTCCCACCACCCGCCAACCCCTCTTTTTACGCTACTGCTACTCTCTGTTCATCATATATGCATAGTCACTTTAACCATACCTACATGTAGATACTACATCAATAAGCCTGACTAACTGGTGTCTGTATATAGACTTGCTACTGTTATTTTCAAATGTCTTTTTACTGTTGTTTTATTTCTTTACTTACCTACACACACACACACACACACACACACACAACACACACACACACACACACACACACACACACACACACACACACACACACACACACACACACACACACACACACACACACACACACACACACACACACACACACATACCTTTTTGTCGCACTATTGGTTAGAGCCTGTAAGTAAGCATTTCACTGTAAGGTCTACACCTGTTGTATTCGGCGCACGTGACTCATACAATTTGATTTGATTGGCACCCTGTATAAAGATAAGCAAAAAGACTGTATAAAATAAATAATGCAAATACTGAGCTGTACTGTATGATTTTATTTTTCTTCTCAAAATTATTGTCATCTCTGTTTTCAATACCTTTCAATATCTTACCTTGCAAGAATAGCGGCACTGAGCTGTTTCTAAAATGTTTTATTTTTGTATTCAGGTGGGTGCTTATATTTGTCCTATTTCTCACATACTCGTACTATACATATCTCAAATGTGTTGTATTTTTTGGCAAATCCCAACTCCCCCTGAGGAATGAGTATAAATGAGTCAACAGTTGAGTCATCTACTTATGAAATTACTGCCTGATGCACTCACATCAGTGAATTCAACATCAATTCCGATGCTTTCATGTGTCCCTTTTAACTTGCACAGCAGAGTGAAAGTGTATAAACACATGCCACAGTCCTAGTTAGGCTACTGAAATGTTAGTCTGGCTTTGGTTTTTAATGTAGGAGAATATAACACATTAGATCTGGTGAAAGATAATACAAACAAAAAAATATATGTTTCTTCCTTTTTTTCCCCCATCATCTTTGTAATGCAAGCTAAAGGCCATAATAAAATATTGCAGTTTAGGCACAATTTAGATGTTGGCCACGAGACGGCAGCAGTGTAACTGCATAGTTTCAGACACTCGGGATGATAAATCAAAGCAAGGTTACTGAATGTAAGTACATTATTTACCTTCAGAGGTGAATGTATCAAACCAGTTGCCAAGATAAACATTTTTTGTTGTTGTGCACTCTCCTCAAACAATAGTATGGTCTTTTTTCACTGTAATAGTTACTATAAATTGGACAGTGCAGTTAGATTAACAAGAATTTAAGATTTCTGCCCATATAAGACATGTCTATGTCCTGGGAAATGTTCTTGTTACTTACAACGTCATGCTAATCACATTAGCGCATGTTAGCTCAACCATCCCGGTGGAGGGACACTGATCCCGTAGAGATTAATCACTTACCTTTGATGATCTTCGTATGGTTGCACTCACAAGACTCCCAGTTACACAATAAATGTTTGTTTTGTTCAATAAAGTCACTCTTTATATCCAAAAACCTCCATTTTGTTCAGTAATCCAATGGCTCAAATGCGGTCACAACGGGCAGACAAAAATTCCAAATAGTATCCGTAAGGTTCGTAGAAACATGTCAAAAGATCCTCAGGTTGTTTTTAGCCTAAATAATCGATAATATATCAACCGGACAATAGCGTTGTCAATATAAAAGAAAAACAAAAAAGGTCATGTGCAGTAACCAGCTCTGGGGACATCCCAATATCTACTCATTGAAACTGGTCATTCTCCCTCATCTTTCATAATGAAAGGCTGAAACAATGTCTAAAGACTGTTCACAACTAGTGGAAGCCATAGGGAACGGAATCTGGGTCCTATCCCTTTAAATGGTGGATAGGCTTTCATTGGAAAAACAGCCATTTCAAAATAATGGCACTGCCTGGATGGATTTTCCTCAGGTTTTTGCCTGCCATATCAGTTCTGTTATACTCCCAGACATTATTTTAACAGTTTTGGAAACTTTAGAGTGTTTTCTATCCAAATCTACCAATTATTTGCATATCCTAGCTTCTGGGTCTGAGTAGCAGGCAGTTTACTTTGTGTACGCTTTTCATCCCAAATTCCGAATGCTGCCCCCTATCCTAAAAAAGTAAATTTGATTGCTATTTTTGACTTTCTTGACTAATCTACTTGGCTGCTAACTGTTTGTAATGTTTTGTCTGCTGAGCGCTGTCCTCAGATAATTGCATGGTTTGCTTTCGCCGTAAAGCCTTTTTGAAATCTGACATGGCGGCTGGATTAACAACAAGTTAAGCTTTATTTTGATGTATTGCACTTGTGATTTCATGGAAGTTAAATATTTATAGTAATTTAATTTGAATTTGGCGCTCTGCAATTTCACTGGAAGTTGTCGAGATGGAACGCTAGCATCCCAGTGTTCCATAAGAAGTTAATGATGGTGTGGGAGTCGTGCCTGGCCATGCAGTCGTGGGTGAGCAGGGAGTACAGGAGGGGACTGAGCATGCACCCATTGGGAGCTCCAGTGTTGAGGATCAGCGTGGCAGATGTGTTGCTACCTACCCTCACCACCTGGGGGCGGCCCGTCAGGAAGTCCAGGATCTAGATGCAGAGGGAGGTGTTTAGTCCCAGGTTCCTTAGCTTAGTGATGAGCTTTGAGGGTACTATGGTGTTGAACGCTGAGCTGTAGTCAATGAATAGCATTCTCACATAGGTGTTCCTTTTGTCCAGGTGGGAAAGGGCAGTGTGGAGTGCAATAGAGATTGCATCATCTCTGGATCTGTTGGGGCGGTATGTAAATTGGAGTGGGTCTAGTGTTTCTGGGATAATGGTGTTGATGTGAGCCATGACCAGCCTTTCAAAGCACTTCATGGCTACAGACGTGAGTGCTACGGGTCTGTAGTCATTTAGGCAGGTTGCCTTTGTGTTCTTGGGCACAGGCACTATGGTGGTCTGCTTAAAACATGTTAGTAATACAAACTCGGACAGGGAGAGTTTGAAAATGTCAGTGAAGACACTTGCCGGTTGGTCCTGGAAATCGTTCTGGCCCTGTGGACTTGTGAATGTTGACCTGTTTAAAGGTCTTACTCACATCGGCTGCGGAGAGCGTTATCACACAGTCTTACGGAACAGCTGGTGCTTTCATGCATGTTTCAGTGTTATTTGCCTCGAAGCGAGCATAGAAGTCGTTTAGCTCATCTGGTAGGCTCGTGTCACTGGGCAGCTCGTGGTAGGCTCGTGTCACTGTGCTTCCCTTTGTAGTCTGTAATAGTTTGCAAGCCCTGCCACATCCGACGAGCGTCAGAGCCGGTGTAGTATGATTCGATCATAGTCCTTTATTGACACTTTGCCTGTTTGATGGTTCGTCGGAGGGCATAGCGGGATTTCTTATAAGCTCCCCGGCTACTAGGAGCACCGCCTCTGGGTGAGCGTTTTCTTGTTTGCTTATGGCAGAATACAGCTCATTCAATGCTGTCTTCGTGCCAGCCTCTGTGCCAGCCTCATACCACTGTGGTGGTATGTAAACAGCTACGAAAAATACAGATGAAAACTCTCTAGGTAGATAAAGCGGTCTATAGCTTATCATGAGATACTGCACCTCAGGCGAGCAATAGCTCGAGAATTCCTTAGATATCGTACACCAGCTGTTATTTTCTTAAATACATAGTCCTCCGCCCCTTGTCTTACCAGACGCCGCTGTTCTATCCTGCCGGTGCTATGTATAACTGGCCAGCTGTATGTTGATAGTGTCGTCGTTCAGCCAAGAATAAGATATTACAGTTTTGAATGTCCCGTTGGTAGTTTAAACTTCCCGCATAGGTCATCTATTTTATTGTCCAAAGATTGCACGTTTGCTAGCAGAATAGAAGGAAGTGGGGGTTTATTCGATCGCCTACGAATTCTCAGAAGGCAGCCCGCTCTCTGGCCCCTTTTTCTCTGCCTCCTCTTCAGGCAAATTACGGGGATCTGTACCTGTTCCCGAGAAAGCAGTATATCGTTTATGTCGGCCTCGTCAGACTCGTTAAAGGGAAAAAAGGATTCTGCCAGTCCGTGGTGAGAAATCGCAGTCCTGATGTTCAGAAGTTATTTTCGGCCATAAGAGATTATGTACATTTTGTACATTATGTACAAAAAAAAAAGTTACAAATAACCCAAATAAACAAACGTCTTGCTTCTTCTTCGGAGCCAATCATTTTGGACCTGACAGTTTATGGTATAAAACTACACTAGGAAAAGTTTGGCGGGGTAGGCCGTCATTGTAAAACAAGAATTTTAGTGGCAAGAAAAAGTATGTGAACCCTTTGGAATTACCTGGATTTCTGCATAAAAAGGTCATAAAATGTGATCTTCATCTAAGTCACAACAATAGACAAACACAGTCAGCTTAAACTAATAACACACAAACAATTATACGTTTTCATGTCTTTATTGAACACATTATGTGAACCCTTGGATTTAATAACTGGTTGACCCTACTTTGGCAGCAATAAACTCAACCAAACAACAGTCAGGAGGAATTTTGGACCATTCGTCTTTACAAAACTATTTTAGTTCAGCAATATTCTTAGGATGTCTGGTGTGAACCTCTCTCGAGGTCATGCCACAGCATTTTAAATCGGGTTGATGTCAGGACTCTGACTGGGCCACTCGAGAAGGGGTATTTTCTTCTGTTGAAGCCATACTGTTGTTTATTTACTTCTGTGTGATCGTTGTCCTGTTGCATCACCCAACTTCTGTTGAGTTTCAATTGGCGGACAGATAGCTTTACATTCTCCTGCAAAATGTCTTGATAAAATTGGGAATTATTTTCAGTCGATGATAGCGAGCTGTCCAGGCCCTGCGATAGCAAAGCAGCCCCAAACCATGATGCTCCCTCCACCATACTTTACAGTTGGGATGAGGTTTTGATGTTGGTGTGCTGTGCATTTTTTTTCCTCCACACATAGTGTTTTGTGTTCCTTCCAAACAAATCAACTTTAGTTTAATCTGCCCACAGAATATTTTGCCAGAAGCGCTGTGGAACATACAGGTGCTCTTTTACAAACTTCAGACGTGGAGCAATGTTTTTTTTGACAGCAATGGCTCACAGCAGTGGCTGTCTATACATTACAATTCTACCTGTGATTACAAAAGTATAATGATTAATGTTTTCCTTTAGCTTGAGGTTAAGAATCAGTGATAGACCTTGCAAGTTCATGAAAAGGTCAACTGTACAAAGTCATATGTCTGTGTGTTAAAACTATACTTTAGGTAACAGATGGATAAAGGGAACCAAGAGTTCCTGTTGTTGCTATGTTCCAGTCTTACTTCTGCTAGCACATGATTACAATAAGGGAAAGAGTGATTGGGAAACTAACTGCCAATAACGCAATAAGCTGAACTCCGCCTAGCAGAGATATCTTTGTATTAGCAACTATGAATTGTGAGCTTATATGGGGATAAAAAGGGAAAACACCATATTTTGTGCTGAGTGTGTTACTTGCAAATTACTGTAAGTGTATACTCCGGGTTGCAATCTGGCTTGCAATCCTTATTAAAAAAACTACCCCTGATCAAAGAAGTTTCCTGTGGTCTCTTGCATAACAGAGGGCAGAATTCCCCTACAACACTCTAGGATTCTTCTTAACCTCATTGAGCATTCTGCACTGTGCTCTTGCAGTCATCTTTGCAGGACCGCCACACCTAGGGAGAGTAGCAACAGTGCTGAACTTTCTCCATTTATAGACAATTCATCTTACCGTGGACTGATGAACATCACGGCTTTTAGAGATATAGTCGTGGCCAAAAGTTTTGAGAATGACACAAATATTAATTTTCACAAAGTCTGCTGCCTCAGTTTGTATGATGTCAATTTGCATATACTCCAGAATGTTATGAAGAGTGATCAGATGAATTACAATGAATTGCAAAGTCCCTCTTTGCCATGCAAATGCACTGAATCCCCAAAAAACATTTCCACTGCATTTCAACTCTGCCACAGAAGGACCAGCTGACATCATGTCAGTGATTCTCTCGTTAACACAGGTGTGAGTGTTGACGAGGACAAGGCTGGAGATCACTCTGTCATGCTGATTGAATTCGAATAACAGACTGGAAGCTTCAAAAGGAGGGTGTTTCTTGTAATCATTGTTCTTCCTATATCAATTATTGTTACCTGCAAGGAAACACGTGCCGTCATCATTGCTTTGCACAAAAAGGGCTTCACAGGCAAGGATATTGCTGCCAGTTAGAGTGCACCTAAATCAACCATTTATTGGATCATCAAGAACTTCAAGGAGAGCGGTTCAATTGTTGTGAAGAAGGCTTCAGGGTGCCCAAGAAAGTTGATTCAGCTGCGGGCACCACCAGTACAGAGCTTGCTCAGGCATGGCAGCAGGCAGGTGTGAGTGCATCTGCACGCACAGTGAGGCGAAGACTTTTGGAGGATGGCCTGGTGTCAAGAAGGGCAGTAAAGAAGCCACTTCTCTCCAGGAAAAACATCAGGGACAGACTGATATTCTGCAAAAGGTACAGGGATTGGACTGCTGAGGACTGGGGTAAAGTCATTTTCTCTGATGAATCCCCTTTCAGATTGTTTGGGGCGTCCGGAAAAAAGCTTGTCCGGAGAAGACAAGGTGAGCGCTACCATCAGTCCTGTGTCATGCCAACAGTAAAGCATCCTGAGACCATTCATGTGTGGGGTTGCTTCTCAGCCAAGGGAGTGGGCACACTCACAATTTTGCCTAAGAACCCAGCCATGAATAAAGAATGGCACCAACACATCCTCCAAGAGCAACTTCTCCCAACCATCCAGGAACAGTTTGGTGACAAACAATGCCTTTTCCAGCATGATGGAGCACCTTGCCATAAGAAAAAAGTGATAACTAAGTGGCTCGGGGAACAAAACATCGATATTTTGGGTCCATGGCCAGGAAACTCCCCTGACCTTAATCCCATTGAGATCTTGTGGTCAATCCTCAAGAGGCGGGTGGACAAACAAAAACCCACAAATTCTGACAAACTCCAAGAATTGATTACGCAACAATGGGCTGCATCAGTCAGGATGTGGCCCAGATGTTAACTGACAGCATCCCAGGGAGGATTGCAGAGGTCTTGAAAAAGAAGGGTCAACTGCAAATATTGACTCTTTGCATCAACTTAATGTAATTGCCAATAAAAGCCTTTGACACTTATGAAATCTTGTAATTATACTTCAGTATTCCATAGTAACATCTGACAAAAACATCTAAAGACACTGAAGCAGCAAACTTTGTGGAAATTAATATTTGTGTCATTCTCAAAACTTTTGGCCACGACTGTACATTTGTAATGCTTTCCAGCTTTACACAAGTCAACAATTCTTAATCTTAGGTCTTCTGAGATCTCTTTTGTTCGAGGCATGGTTCGCAACAGGCAATGCTTCCTGTGAGTAGAAAACTCACATTTTGTGAGTGTTCATAGGGCAAGGCAGCTCTAACCAACATCTCCAATCTCGTCTCATTGATTGGACTCCAGGTTAGCTGACACCTGACTCCAATTAGCTTTAGGAAAAGTCATTAGCCTAGGGGTTCACATACTTTTTCCTACCTACACTGTGAATGTTTAAATTATGTATTCAATATAGAAAAGAAAAATACAATAATTTGTGTGTTATTAGTTAAGCACACTGTGTTTGTCTATTGTTGTGATTAAGATGAAGATCAGATCAAATTTTATGACACATTTATGCAGAAATCCAGGTAATTCCAAAGGGTTCACATACTTTTTCTTGCCACTTTATATGTAGATTCCTAATGTTTCACAGGCTTATGCTACAACCTGATTAAGGTTAGGGGGCAGTATTTTGACGTCCGGATGAAAGGCGTGCCCGTAGTAAACTGCCTGCTACTCAGGCTCAGAAGGTAGGATATGCATATTATTAGTAGATTCGGATAGAAAACACTCTGAAGTTTCTAAAACTGTTTGAATGATGTCTGTGAGTATAACAGAACTCATATAGCAGGCAAACACCTGAGAAAAATCCAACCAGGAAGTGTGGAAATCTGAGGTTTGTAGTTTTTCAAGTGATTGCCTATACAGTATACAGTGACTTAGGGTTCATTTTGCACTTCCTAAAGCTTCCACTAGATGTGAACAGTCTTTAGAACGTTGTTTCATGCTTCTACTGTGAATAGGGAGAGAATAAGAGCTCCTGGAAGTAGATGAGTGAGAAAATGACATGAGCTCAGTGGCGTGCACTCACGTGGGAGTTAGCTGTGTTCCTTTTCTTTTTTGAAGACAAAGGAATCGTCCGGTTGGAATATTATGGAAGATTTATGATAAAAACATCCTAATGATTGATTTTATACATCGTTTGACATATTTCTACAAACTGTAGTATAACTTTTTTCACTTTTCGTCTGGACTTAGTAAGCGCGTGCCTTACATTTGGAGTAGTGGACTAAACACGCAAACAAAATTGAGGTATTTGGACATAAAGATGAACTTTATCGAACAAAACAAACATTTATTCTGGAAATGGGATTCCTGGGAGTGCATTCCGATGAAGATCATCAAAGGTAAGTGAATATTTATAATGTCATTTTTGTCATTTCTGTTGACTCCAAAATGGCGGGTATCTGTATGGCTTGTTTTGATATCTGAGCGCTGTACTCAGATTATTGCAAAATGTTCTTTCGCCGTAAAGCTTTTTTGAAATCTGACACAGCGGTTGCATTAAGGAGAAGTGTATCTATAATTCTTTGAATAACTGTTGAATATTTTATCAACGTTTATGATGAGTATTTCTGTAAATTGATGTACTCATTCACCGGAATTTTTGGGAGGCAAAACATTTCTGAACATTACACGCCAATGTAAAATGGGGTTTTTGGATATAAATATGAACTTTATCGAGCAAAACATACATGTATTGTGTAACATGAAGTCCTATGAGTGCCATCTGATGAAGATCATCAAAGGTTAGTGATTCATTCTGGCTGTATTTCTGGTTTTTGTGACGCCTCTCCTTGCTTGGAAAATGACTGTGTGGTTTTTCTTGTCTCGGCGCTGTCCTAACATAATCTAATGTTATGCTTTTGCCGTAAAGCCTTTTTGAAATCGGACAATGTGATTGGATTAACGAGAAGTGTATCTATAAAATGGGATATAATAGTTGTTTGTTTGAGAAATTTGAATTATGAGATTTTTGTTGTTTTGAATTTTCCGCCCTGCTATTTCACTGGCTGTTGAATAGTGTGTGTTCCGCGGGTGGGACGCTAGCATCCCACATACCCCAGAGAGGTTAAAAGCTGGAAATACCAACGACTCCATTTCTCTGTAGTCGGTAAACACAGTGCAACCAAACAACGTCATCATCTGTTGCCACATTTATTGTGCACATATGTGACCCGTTTCAGGAAACTAGGCGTATGTTGCAGTCACGACTTCACAGGACAGCCATTTCAATGTTTTTTTTTTTTTTAAATGCATTTTTTGGCAGTGATACCTTCTTTAACCTGTGAACTTTCATGTGTTAATAACAAACTTACGAATACAATTGTTAAATTACGAGCCTTCTTGGACTTCATGGCATATTTATAATTTGGTTTATGTTGAAGCTATTTGGCGGTCAACTGCATGTAGATGTTATTGAGTTACACCACAAACAAGGTAGGTCTGTCAACTGTTCAAGGTAATAACCCAGGAATGTAGTGATCACAGTGATAGATTGAATGTAAAAGAGAAATTAGTAAATGAACTACAGAATATGTATGCTGAAAGGACATTGTCATTCTTCTCTTTGAAAAGGACATACAGAATATTCGGAAAGTGTTCAGACCCCTTGACATTTTCCACATTTTGTTAAGTTACAGCCATATTGGGGTGGCAGATAGCCTAGTGGTTAGAGTGTTGGACTAGTAATTGAAAGGTCGCAAGATCAAATCCACAAGCTGACAAGGTAAAAATATGTCATTCTACCCCTGAACAAGGCAGTTAACCCACTCTTCCTAGGCCATCATTGAAAATAAGAATTTGTTCTTAACTGACTTGCCTAGTTAAATAAAGGTAAAATATTCTAAAATGTATGAAATATATATACACCACTGTTCAAAAGTTTGGGGTCACTTAGAAATGTCCTTGTTTCTGAAGGAAAGCACATTTTGTGTCCAAAAAATAACATAAAATTGATCAGAAATACAGTGTAGACATTGTTAATGCTGTAAATGACTATTGTTGCTGGAAACGGCAGATTTTTTTTATGGAATATCTAAATAGGCGTACCAAGGCCCATTATCAGCAACCATCACTCCTGTGTTCCATTGGCACGTTGTGTTAGCTAATCCAAGTTGATCATTTTAAAAGGCTAATTGATCATTAGAAAACACATTTGCAATTATGTTAGCACAGCTGAAACCTGTTGTTCTGATTAAAGAAGCAATAAAACTGGCCTTCTTTAGACTAGTTGAGTATCTGTAGCATCAGCATTTGTGGGTTCGATTACAGGCTTGAAATGGCCAGAAACAAACAAACTTTCTTCTGAAACTCATCAGTCTATTCGTGTTCCGAGAATTTCAGGCTATTCCATGCGAGAAATTGCCAGGAAACTGAGGATAGCAATTGCTTAATTAGCGTTATTATGCAAGTTGAGTGGATTTAAAAAGGACAAGAATTTGAGCCAATGTGTTAATGTCTTTAATCAACAAACTCTGCTTGAAGTCAGTTGTATTTGAACAAGCTTGTTGAGTAAAATTACAAATGAATGTTTGCTCAAAACAACTCAAAACCACACCAATCATCATCATTATCATTATTCCAGCATGATCACTTGCTGGTTGATTTTCAAAGTGCTTTGTTTCAATACCTGTCTATTTGCATGTACTTCGATTGGTTGATTAATCTTATTCTACACAAACATAAATAACATAAATGTTTCTAAACTATTCCAATCTGTTAGTAGTTGGAGTTCTTTCACATATTACTGATCTGGTTGTTCCAGTTCATATGATTTAGGCAGTCTCTAATCAATCTTCCCTACCCCAGCAGTCATTCTGCAGGCATTGATAAGGGGAGAGAGCCATGGATTAGTGATGAAGGGGGTCAAGGTCAGGTCAGGTCAGGTCACATTAAGGGATAAAGAAAAGTTTATGGCTTTATTACTTAGTTTCCTGCCTAGCAGTAAAAAAACAATGTTTGTTCAGATGGGTGGGAGGAGACTCAGCCTAGGAGGAAGGGTAAAATATCAGTGCTTGTGTGAAAATGTTTTTGTCTAATGCAGCTGTATTGATCCTCTGGGAAGAATAAACTTGGTTAAGCTTTCAAGGTCTTCGTCGAGTTTTTACTCGAAATTAGAACCTAACAGTTGGTGCTGTGAGCAGGGTTCACCAAGATTTGCAGTCGAACTAGAGATTCCGAATCAGTGAAACAGGGGCCGGCACCAGAAATAAGGTTGGCACAGTTCCTACACCTGTTATCACTAATTCTAACATCTTGGGGAGATGAGAGTCGTAGGCTGAACCACTTATAGGATACGGACCTAGAAGCTGAGCTTATTCAGTAGTCCCATTGTATTATGACCGGTCGTAGCTTTGTGGTATATGATACGTCCCGAAAGGTAAACCTGTAGGGTAAGTCCCAGGGGGTAAATCCCAAGTAGGTTTGTTCCTGCTATTAACTTGGCAGGTTCCCGGAATCTCCAGTGTAGCACTCCGGAGGAGGTAAGTGGGATTCTCGGGACACTGGGGTAGGCTGGGAAATTAAGAGTGTGACCCGCTGCCCAGTGAGGAATCCGCGGAATTGCTCCAGCAAAGTCTTGAACGCCTGGTCATGGCGTTCTGCCAGGGTATGGAGTCCCTCCATAAGACATTGCAGTAACTCCTCGTGTCGTCCAATGGTGGCTCCTTGCAGGGAGACAGCATTGTGGAGCTGGTCTGAGTCTGCTGGATCGGTCATGGCCAGTTCGTACTATCACGTATTAGGGAAGACCCAGATGCAGACAGTGTCGAAGTAACAAAAGTTTATTACTAGAACAGGGGGCAGGCAAAATGACAGGTCAAGGGCAGGCAGAGGTCAGTAATCCAGATCAGAGTCCAAAAGGTACAGAACAGCAGGAAGTCTCAGGGTCAGGGCAGGCAAAGGTCAATAATCTAATGTGGTGGGACAAGGTACAGGACGGCAGACAGGCTCAGGGTCAGGGCAGGCAGAATGGACAAAACCAGGAAAACTAGAAAAAAGGAACTAGACATAGACAAAAGCAAGGGGGAAAATGCTGGTAGGCTTGACGAAGAAACAAACTGCCATCAGACAAACAGAGAACACAAGTATAAATACACTGGGGATAATGAGGGGAGATGGGAGACACCTGGTGGGGGGTGGAGACGAGCACAAAGACAGGTGAAACAGATCAGGGTGTGATAGCCCTATACTTCCACTCCAAGAATTTGAAATGCCCCCTCTTTAAGCCTGCCAGCAGCTCCACAGAGTCCCCCACTCTCTTGTTGATGATCAAAGGAAACCCACACCTGAAACCCACACATTCTGACATCAATCAATGGTTGCACACTATATTACAATGATCTTATTACTGTGTAATTATTAATGTAAGTACGGAGTAGCAAGTATTGTAATTACTCATTGGGGGGACTCCATACCTTGGCAGAACGCCATGACCAGGTGTTCAAGACTTGTTACAGTGTGCCTACATGAATAATTACACAATAATACACTGCAATGCAAAGTCCTACCGAATCAATAATAGATAAAAATGAATAGGATTTATATAGTGCATTCCCAGTTTCATTTATACTGTATGTGGCACTTCACATATTTTCCATTAATATCTTTACATATTTGAGTGTGTGGGTCCTATTTTACTTAGTTAAAGTCCACTCCTTCCCCACATTCAGCAGAACAGGATGAGATGACAGGAAAAGAGAAGTGGGGGTGGATCTGATAACCCCTCCTCAGCTCAGAAGTACAAATCACACTCTGTTTACTGTGTAATTATTCACCATAAATGTATCATATACTGCAAGGCGACATTATAAATACATGTCAGTATGAAGAAATGTATAATAAACCCTTACAGAAAAAACCCTCATCATGAATTAAGAAAAAAATAAAGTTACTGTTCATTGACGAATTTAAGGCATACCAGCAGTTATCCTTGTCTGGCTATGTATCATATTATGTAATAGAAACAATCATTCAATACAGTCCCATATCACCTTAAATTTAATGAATGACATCCATTAGGCACAGCGTCGTAAGATCTGTTGCATTCTAGAAGCACCGCAACAGTTGCTGACCTAACAACACCATTGGCACTAATTCAGAACTGCAGAATCAATACATCATGTTATGTTGCTGAATATAGGTATTATGTAGGTGTTATCACACAGTAATAAAGCAAACATTTTGAGATATCCAACCAATCACTGATGACTAGGCATTCTACAGTCAACACACACCATGCAAAGACCAACAATGAAGTTAAAGAAAGCGAACGATTTTCCTTTCTTTCTCATGCAAGCAAGCACATGCAATAGATCCTGTTTGGGGATGATTCTACCCTCTTGGTTTCACATTAGAATAAGGAGACCGTTGGAAAGACCCTAAGCAGCCAACTGACTAAAGTCAGTAAGTGTTTATCCATTTAGGCAAGACAGAATGTATCCTGTTTGGTTCCAAACACAAAGTGAAAAACTCTTCCAACTTCTCAGTCAAGTGTAATGGTGTAGCGATGAAGGAAAAATGCTCTGTTACATACATTGGGATGTGAACTGGACCAACACATGACATGCGAACTTGTGGCTCTGAAGGCCATTGGGAATGTTCACACCAGGACAAAGTTCCTGGCAAGGGTAGCCAAGTTCCTGGATATAGAGACTATGAAGACCCTGGCAACATCTCTGATACAGTGCCACTATGACTATGTTTGTATCTCATGGTTCAGTGGCATAACAAAAAATCTGAAGGACAAACTTCAAATGGCCCATAACAAACTAATGAGAATTATACTCAAGCTCAGCCATAGAGACGCACGTTGGTCATAATCATTTCAGGGAACTGAACTGGCTTCCAGCTGATCTGATGGTGGTGCAGATTACACTGTTGATGGTTTTTAAAGTGATACATGACCTTTCCCCCAGTTACCTGTCTGGTTATTTTAATTTCATTAGAGACTCTCATAGCCATCACACCAGAGCCAGTGTTGCCAATATGAGACCGCTGCTCTATAAGAGCATGGCTGGAAAAAGCTCTTTCCTTATCGCTGGTGCAGAGGAATGGAATGGTGTACCAACCATATAAAATCTATCAATACGCTAGGGAGTTTTAAGATAAATCTTAAGACATGGTTTATGGGCCAAATGCTTTAACTGCACAAGAAAGTATAATTGTTTCAATGAACGTTACTTGGAAATCTATTTTATTCCTTTTACGGTTTCCTCCCTATTGATGAGATGTATTTGAGAGGTATTTTGTTTTCATGTTATCTTGTGTAGATTTTTGTTTTCATGTATTTTCAAGAGGACCACGATGGGGAAACGTTTTTAAACTTGTTTGTGTCATCCTCGACGATGGTTTTATTGTGGTTGTATTGTGTTTAAAATGTTCAAATCAATACAAATCATTATAAAACTTACCATAGTGGAGGTTGGAGAAGGAATATTTCCTGTTTGGAGAAGCAGGAGAAGGGACCACTAGACATCTTGTTAAGGCATTGTATGACTGTTTCCTCTGGCTGTATGTCCTTATCGATCACTGTCACTGGTAGCTAGCAGTTGACTAACCAAAACACACAGAGAAGAAAGAGTGGAGAGGAGAAAGAGCAGAGACTTCCTTTTGATGAGGGCTGCTGTTCTATAAAATAATTCCTGTATGTTAGTTGAAAAGGAAGTCACATTCTATAGTTGATCTCTGAAAATACCCCTTCACTCAGCTAGAGAGTTAGACGATGAGTTTTGGGGTCTGTCACTGTATTGATCAGTCTGATGGTGGTGATTTTGGAGCATGTGTTTCCTAGCTGCTGCCGGTTGTGTGGTTAATGGTCATGGTGTTTCACAGATTCTGGTAGCTTTGTTACTTTATGAGCAGACCAGTCAATGTTGCAGAACATTTTCATCTAGGCTTCATATGCCTGCAGAAGTGTTTGCATGACTTCTTCTGCATGCTTATAGGTCAGTGTGGCAGAGGGACATGAAACACCTGCCAACTTTTTCAGAAGGTAGTGGGTCCCAGGACACTGACAAAGGCCCCTCTTCTTCGTTTTAGGTAACATCTTGTGGTGATGTCACTTCCTGTGACTTGTGGTCTCCGTGGCGACCTGTTTCTGTTTCTCAGGAGCAGTGACAATGACCGGGCTGCTGGGTGTCTGTCTGACAACATAGACATAAACATATAGACACGGAAACCCCCTAACTGGAACCGTGACCTTCCAGACCATGCAGGGACACCGAAAATATCAGTCAGAGTCATACAACACTAATGTCATTAATCGTCATGACCTGTCTGTAGGATGAGGAGGCAATATGGTAGTATGCATGACTGGTAGTCATGCATACCTACGTCACTATTTGGAATTCAACACAGAAATGAAAATATTCCATATTGTTTCCATTTAAATACCACACCCTGGCTAATGTGTCTTACCTTTGCTTACTTGGAAGATCCCGTTGCCATCATAGACGTGCATGTCCACATTTCAATATTAAAAAGGAAGTGATACACAGTACCAGTACCAACCAGCTCCTTAGAACTCCTGCAGAGTATGACATCATAAAACTGAGAAGAACTGTTATTTTCAGGCACACTCTTCCCCAAGACGTTATTCTGAAAAATGGGGTTCGGCATTTGAACTTTGTTCAAGAGGCATTTATGTTATATTTCTCAAGATTCAATGGGTAGATATAATTAAGTCCAAAAACAGATGCAGAAATAGCAGATTGCCCCTTTAACTCAAACATTTGGGAGCCTAAGATCTATACTAGGCTGAAAGGAGCTTTGACCGAATTAGGTTTTATGGAAACATTTATGATGCTAACATCCTTTTACTGTAAGAAAGCACTCATGCCATCTGGTGGATAAATTTTTTTTTTATATAAAAAAGCACAATGCAAAGATAATGTAAAAGTACAAGCCATTAGAAGAAAACATGAATAATACTTATAATATTTTGGAAATTCATATACAAATATGTTATTCTATCATCTGAATAACAGACATAATAAATCAAAGATAATCCATTGTAATACATTTACAACAAAACAATACAATTCAATACACAATACAAACCAGATACAATTACTGTAGCTGCAGATAAGATCCATCATCATTATTACATATAATTTTTAGAAGCTGTTACAGTGAAACACAATCAAACCATGCTTAAATACAATATATCTGTTGATAAATAAAATAAGAAAAAAATCCTTAATGTACAAGGTGTTACTGTGTCCCGCCATCCCTCCATCCCTCAAGGACCTGCAACATATCACCACACAAAGTAGTTTAGTACACACAGTCAAATAAACTCTGAAGAATCAAACAAATAGACGTCCTTTAAATAGTGTTGAAATCTAGCTTGAAATATACTTATTCATGTATTCATCATACTAGAACCAATTGATTACTTCACAGGTATAAGGAATGTATATGTTGGGGTCAATGAAGGGTAGATGGGAACTAGGTGTGTGGAAAGTTACTGAGTGTAGAAAGTGCATATTCTGTTCCATGTTTCTAAGGAAGGAGATGAAGGGCAATAGTTAGTCTCTGATAAGGCAGGCCAGCTGCAGAACTAGGGAGGAGCGAGGAATGCGTCTTGAGGTCGAATCAACAGATGAAGTGAGAAGAGACCTCTGGGAGGGAGGCCAGAGAGGCTCACCACAGTGATTCTCCTACTACAGTCCTATCTCACACATACACTTCCATGCCCACACATGTTTTAGTATCAGGCAGGTCTATGACTACACCAGTGAGAGGTACCAATTAAATTCCTGCCTAGCAACGGAGATGTATTGGTTGTCTAGATTTGTAAGGAGTTGACCCCGCCTATTACAAGGTTATAAATATATGTGTTTGTGTATTCATGCCTTGTCTTTGCAGATGTATGACCCAGTGGGGGAATAAACTTGGTTTGAGCTTTTTCTAGTTGTGTAACGATCGTCTGGAAGAGGGGACCAAGAAGCAGCGTGGTAAGTGGTCATAATGATTTTTAATGAGACACTTCAAAAACAAACAGGGAAAACGAAAGCCAACAGTTCTGCCAGGTGAACACACACAAGACAGAAAACAACTACCCACAAAACCCCAAAGGAAAACAGGCTGCCTAAGTATGATTCCTAATCAGAGACAACGATAGACAGCTGCCTCTGATTAGGAACCCTACTTGGCCCAAAACAAAGAAATACAAAAACATAGAAAAAGGAACATAGAACGCCCACCCAATGTAACACCCTGGCCTAACCAAAATAAAGAACAAAAAACCCCTCTCTATGGACAGGGCGTTAGAAGTTGTCCGTCTGAGTTTTTACTACAGTTTGTTCAGAACCTAACAATAGATACAGTATACTTTCACATTGAAGAATTAGTCCTATATTAGTATCATATTAAGTATCAATAGCACATGGCTATTAGTCTTACCTGGGGCTGTACCTGGCTTCACTTGAGAATAGACTGAATCTGCCTCAGGTGGGGTTGCTGTTTCTATTTGGGGTAAGGATAACACATCAGATATACATCAGGCCTTCTGTTTAAGCTCAACCTCAGCATAGGTCACATCAACAAGTCCAGTTGCTGATGAAAATGGACATTTACAGTCAACAAATGAAATAATGATATTATTGCATATTCTGCACCTTCATCGAAACTCCAAAATCGCAAATTTAGATTTAACTGACTGCCAACCTGTAGAATGGGTCTTACCTGTGGTCTTGCTTGTCTTGAACTCAGAATAGACTGGATTTTCTTTTGGATCAGCTGGAATTTCTGAGGAGGAGGAGGAGGACTTTTTTTATGAGTAAAAAACACTGCTGCGTTTTGTATTAATTTATGTGACAGCTGAGAATTACTTTTGTTTTTCTTGTCCAACATTTTGAGTTGAATCTGGGCGTACATCACATCACTTGATCCAGCAGTAGCAGCACCATCTGAAACATACAGGTAATACACTAATATCTCTACTTACTGCAACAACAACTCTATACTGTATTTATGCTAAACTTAACATACAGTGTACAGTACCACTGTCATTATTGTCTAAGAGAGTGATTGTATTGTAGATGTTAGATCAAAGAACAGACAGAAAGATGAATGTGTTGGTTTTCCCTCAGCTTGTCTAGGGACATAAAGTACAGTAACATGTTGTATACAAAGTGGATGGTGAAAAGTCAGTGTGTGAAATTACAGAGAGGGGAGGGTGACAGTGGTCTGGACTAAGAGACTGACCATGCTGCAGATGTGTATACCCAGCATCAGGAGCCTGGCCCTGGGTAGATCCTTGGTCCTGTTGGGGGTCCAGGTTGGTGCTCTGGGGCTGGGGGGGCCTACAGGGACAGAGATACTCATGAAACACACAGATTATAATTTACTGTATGAAAAGGAACGTAGTTGAAAGACAGGTGTACTCACGAGAAAGTCCTGTTGCAACAGGAACCTGTAATGAGAAATGCATACTATTATATCAGGTCATCAATGTTTTGAACTTTTGCAATTATACATTTTTCTCCTAAACATGAACAAAAAAGTTTAATGAGAAATTCTAAAAGTCTCACCTTTGGCGTTTTTATATCGACACAGCAGTACCAGGAGAATGGCCAGTAGAACACCAGCAACAACCAGGCCCACAACCACTCCTACTAGGACTGATGTAGAGGGTCCAGGAGTTACGCCTGGAGAGAGAACAGCAAATCACTATCAGGTTCTGAGGTAGTTAAAAAAATTTTTTTAAAAAGGAGTGGACAAAGTGAAACAATTCTGTAGATACATTATATATTTGGCAACTGACTTGAGATCAGATGACCAGCCTGAGCTTGCAACTCCAAACCTACAGTATGCTTTTAAACACTACAAATCTCTGATGACCACAGATGTTATGAAAATGTAATGTGATCATAATTATTTTCGCACCTCTCACTGTCACCCAGCTCTCTGGTGATTCTCCTTCATTAGATTTACACTTATAGAAGCCTTCATCTGACTTGGATACTACAGGGATGGTCATCTCTCCTGTGGTCTCATTCCTGATGAATACTCCATCTTTGTAGAAATCAACCTTCGGTATTGGGTTTGTTTCCTGATATCTGTTTGTACAGCGTAGAGTCACAGAGTCTCCCTCAGTCATGGGATTGGCAGGGCTCTCCAGGATCAGACGGCCAACTGTGTAACATAGTGTGTCAATAAAACTGTAAATCTGGAGTAATCACTTACAATATATTAACATCTGATGAGCTTGTATTCTATGAAATGCAACCATTCAGTTACAGAATTGAACATCATTATCATACATTGTAATGTAAAAAAGGTTAGTGAATGTTGTACAACAGACGTACCATCCACTGTGATGTTGACAGCATTACTGTACTCTCCTGATCCAGACTCACACCAGTACACTCCACTGTCCTTTTTACGTGTGGACCTGATGGTACATGTGGACCCTGCTATTGATCCCCAGTTAGAGACACACCCTGACTCCACTGCTTTCTCTCTGTATCTCTTCAGTCTCCATCCAGTAGAGTTCCTCTTCTCCTCACAGCTTAGTGAGAGAGACTTTGATGTAAAGTGTTGAGTTCTGTTAGGTCTTATTTTTAGAGACACTGAAGGTTGCGGATCTGAAGCAAAGAGTGACAGGGTCAAATTATAGTTATATATACACATGAGGGTGACTTAAATATGATTAAATGCAGTTTCAATGCAGTTAGTTACCTCCTGACCATAAAAACCGAGGTTCACTGTAGAATGTGTCATAGAGTGGGTCTCCTCTCCCAGCTCTACACACATATCCTCCCGTGTGACTAGGACCAGCAGGGATCAGAGTGTAGGAGTCTTCACTAGTCCCACTGCCAGATAGAGGCTCTACAGAGTAGGACCTGTCCAATAGGGAGAGTAACCCAGCTGTGTAGGGAACAGTTCGGTACCAGAAGAACCTCCAGCCTGTAGATGACTCTTTAACCCCACAGCTCAGACTCACTGAGTCTCCAGGGTTCAGCCACTGAGGAGAGACACTCAGGACAGCTTGGGGTCTATCTGTTATGAAGGAAATGACACAAATCGAATGTTCAGTCTTTTAAATACAAAAACGATATCATTTATATATAGTACAAGTCAAAAGTTTGGACACACCTACCCATTCAAGGGCTTTTCTTTATTCGTGACATTATAGAATAATAGTGAAGACTTGAAAACTATGAAATAACACATATGGAATCATGTGGGAACTAAAACAGTTTAACAAATCAAAATATATTTTAGATTTTGGATTCTTCAAAATAGCCACCCTTTGCCTTGATGACAGCTATGCACATTCTTGGCATTCTCTCAACCAGCTTCACCTGGAATGCTTTTCCAACAGTCTTGAAGGAGTTCCCGCATATGCTGAGCACTTGTTGGCTGCTTTTCTTTCACTCTGCGGTCTAACTCATCCCAAACCATCTCAATTGGGTTGAGGTCGGGTGATTGTGGAGGGCAGGTCTTCTGATGCAGCACTCCTTCACTCTCCTTCTTGGTCAAATAGCCCGTACACCACCCGGAGGTGTGTCGGGTCATTGTTCTGTTGAAAAATAAATTATGGTCCCACTAAGCCCAAACCAGATGGGATGGTGTGTTACTGCGGAATGCTGTGGTGACCATGCTGGTTAAGTGTGCCTTGAATTCTAAATGAATCACAGATAGTGTCACCAGCAAAGCACCCCCTCACCATCACACCTCCTCCTCCATGATTCACGGTGGGAACCACACATGCAGAGATCATCCGTTCACCTACTCTGTGTCTCACAAAGACACAGAGTTTGGAACCAAAAATCTCAAATTTGGACTCATTAGACCAAAGGACAGATTTCCACCGTTCTAATGTCCATTGCTCGTCTTTCTTGGCCCAAGCAAATCTCTTCTTCTTATTGGTGTCCTTTAGTAGTGGTCTCTTTGCAGCTATTCGACCATGAAGGCCTGATTCACACAGTTTCCACTAAACAGTTGATGTTGAGATATGTCTGTTTGTTGAACTCTGTGAAGCATTGATTTGGGTTGCAATTTCAAAGGCAGGTAACTCTAAAGAACTTATCCTCTGCAGCAGAGGAAACTCTGAGCCTTCCTTTCCTGTGGCGGTACTCATGAGAGCCAGTTTCATCATAGCGCTTGATGATTTTTCTGACGGCACTTGAAATGTTCTGTATTGACTGACCTTCATGTCTTAAAGTAATGATGAACTGTCGTTTCTCTTCCCTTATTTGAGCTGTTCTTGCCATAATATGGAATTGCTCTTTTACCAAATAGGGCTATCTTCCATATACCAACCCTACCTTGTCACAACACAACTGGCTCAAACACATTTAAATGGAAAGAAATTCCACAAATTCACTTTTAACAATTATTCTACAATGTAGAAAACAGTAAAAATAAAGAACAACCCTGGAATGAGTAGGTGTGTCCAAACTTTTGACTTGTACTGTACATACTATTTTTCATTATTATTAAGCTAAATGAAGACAAATGCTGTTAATGTACATATCAGTTAACAGTCTTTCAAACCTGTGTCTGTAGCAACGCTACGTATCGAACCTATAGATGCAGGTTCGATACCCGTGCCAGCCGCCCCCGGGAGACCCATGAGGCAGCTTCTGGTTTTAATTTAGAATCCTCCACTCCTCTATTTGTAATTATTGGCGGAGAGTCACGCCATATTTTTCGATATACTGTAGGCCTACCGTAGGCGACAAGAGTCTCACTAGTGTTGAGTAATGTTCTCAAATTAAAGAGCATATTGAAGTTAGAAGCAATAGGATTTGAAGCACAAAGCATTAAAATACAGAGAGGTGTTGTTAAAGGTACAGTTGAATTCGGAAATGTACACACACCGTAGCCAAATAGATTTAAACTCAGTTTTTCACAATTCCTGACATTTAATCCTAGTAAAAATTCCCTGTCTTAAATCAGTTAGGATCCCCACTTTATTTTAAGAATGTAAAATGTCAGAATAATAGTAGAATGAATGATTTATTTCAGATTTTTTCTTTCATCACATTCCCAGTGGGTCATAAGTTTACATACACTCATTTAGTATTTGGTAGCATTGCCTTTAAAGTGTTTAACTTGGTCAAACGTTTCGGGAAGCCTTCCACAAGCTTCCCACAATAAGTTGGGTGAATTTTGGCCCATTCCTTCTGACAGAGCTGGTGTAACTGAGTCAGGTTTGTAGGCCTCCTTGCACGCACACGCTTTTTAAGTTCTGCCCACAAATTTTCTATGGGATTGAGGTCAGGGCATTGTGATGGCCACTCCAATACCTTGACTTTATTGCCCTTAAGCCATTTTGCCACAACTTTGGAAGTATGCTTGGGATCATTGTCCATTTGGAAGATCCATTTGCGACCAAGCTTCAACTTCCTGACTGATGTCTTGAGATGTTGCTTCAATATATCCACATAATTTTCCCCCCTCATGATGCCATCTATTTTGTGAAGTGCACCAGCCCCTCCTGCAGCAAAGCACACCCACAACATGATGCTGCTTCCCGGTTGGGATGGTGTTCTTCGGCTTGCAAGCCTCCCCCTTTTACCTCCTAACATAACGATGGTAATTATGGCCAAACAGTTCTATTTTTGTTTCATCAGACCAGAGGGCATTTCTACAAAAAGTAAGATATTTTTCCCCATGTGCAGTTGCAAACCGTAGTCTGGCTTTTTTATGGCGGTTTTGGAGCAGTGGCTTCTTCCTTGCTGAGCAGCCTTTCAGGTTAGGTCAATATAGGACTTGTTTTACTGTGGATATAGATACTTTTGTACCTGTTTCCTCCAGCATCTTCGCAAGGTCCTTTGCTGTTGTTCTGGCAAGAGAAATTGACGATACTACAATGCAACAAATACATTGATCATCTCAGCAAGGTTTCCACCCATGGAGCTGGGTGGAAGTGCAACTAAAATGTAGTTTAAATAACCATCTGCTTTTTGAATATCTTTTTCTAGTTATTTTATTAACGAAAGCATAA